>NW_022900933.1:6170592-6176206 GCF_012274545.1 Fukomys damarensis
GAAGGGAGGGCAGGGACCAGGGGAAAAAATGAGAACCAAGACCTGTCATGTAGAGGTACAAGATCCCAGTAATGAATGTAACTGTACTGTGTACCTTAAATGTACCAATTAACTCAATGAGGAAAAAAAAGTATTATAATTCCTCCTGCGAATAAGTAAAAGCCTGAGTCTCACATTCAATTCACAGCTTCTTTCTCCCTCCCAACCTTGGATGCTACCTACACACATGACCTAAAGGGTACGATCTCAGCTTCAATTTTCTTACATTTCCTTTATCTCCCATTTTAGCGCACGAACACACACACACACACACACACACACACACACACACACGAGGGAGGGGAGGGAGGGAGAGAAAAGATTAGATAAATAGTGAAGAATTGAAGAATGGGCAGACTTCTCTACTCATGTGGTCCTACCACTAGGATGATCTCTCGGCTGATACCAGCTGAAGTCCGCGGTAGGTATGTGGGTGCTCTCACTCCACAGCTCCTTGACATGGGTGATGTCCATCCTTTCTGGGATTGGTTCTGTCCGTCTTTCTTCCTGTCATGCATAGCAACTCTTCCTCAGTGTTTAGCGTTTTCTTTATTTATTGAAGGTGAGTAATCACGACTGTGTTTCTCTCTGAAGGTCCTCTGAAGGCCCAAGGGGAGCACTTGACCAATACCAGATTCTAGCTTAGCCACACCCTTCGACTCCTGGCTTTTTTCTTTCATCTCAAAACCAGCAGTGGCAGGTTGTGATCTCTGATCTTCCTCCACCCTTGCAGCCTTCTCTGATGATTGCGGGAACATGCTCTCCTGTCTAAAGGAATCACAGTAATCTGGATTCATCTTTATAATTAGGTTGCTTTCCTTATCTCAAGGTCTATAATCTTAATTGTACCTATGAAATCCTTCTCAATATGTGAGGTAACACATTTTTAGGTAACACCTTACAGCATTGTTGTGGCTATCTTGGGGAGGCTGTCTACATGACATACATATATGCAGTTGGTATTTCTGTGTTGCCCTTGAATTTTTTGATTTTGCTAAAGATATTTATTAGATACAGGTTTTCCTCTCTTAGGCCTATGAGATTTTATTTTATTTATTTTATTTATTTGTTTTGGTACCCAGGATCAAACTCAGGTCCTTGCGCTTACGAGACAGTTGCCAGAACCACTGAGCTAAATCCTGGCCCCCTATGAGACTTTATACACAGATAAGTACCTAATCTGTGAATGAGAAGACTTTATTCTTTTCCTTTCACTTTGTATGATTCCCTTTCTTTCCACAACAGTCCCTCTTTACTTTTCTTCTTTCTTTCTATCCTTTCTTTGTCTTACTGTACAGGCTGGAACCTAGAGTTCGGTGTTGAATAGAAGTTGTGTGAGAGATCCTTTTTGTCTTCTGAACTTAGGGGGGAATCACTTAGTATTTTACCATTGATAATGATGTTAGCTTTAGATGTTTTAATGCCTACCTTGAGAGGTTCTTTAAAAAAAATATCATACAAAGTTGTTAAATTTTGTCAAATGCTTTTTCTTACCAGCTGATAGGATTTTGTTCTTTGGATTTTTGCTGTGCAGGATCATACTGACTGATTTTTGTATATTGAATCAGGCTTGCATTCCCATAATAGACCGCATAGAGACCAATAGACCAATAGATTCGGTCATGTGGTAGTATGTTATTTTCCTTATATATTTCTTGCTTGATTAGATTTCATGTATTTTGAGGATTTTTATCTATATTTTTGAGAGAGATTAAACTGTAGCTGTCCTATTTTGCTTTTCCTTTGTTTTGTGCAGCAGGGTTACCCTGGACTCATAATATCAGCTGAAAACTAATTGCTTCTTATAAAATTTCTTGAAATTTTAACTAGAAAAAAAAGATTGAAGAGATTATCAGAAAATGGAGAGACTTCACTTGTCTCAATGTCTACAGCGATATCTCTTGCATTCCTATATTGGCAGTTTGTCCCTTTTCTTCTTTTATTGTGCGTCTTGCTAAAGACGGATCAATTTTACTATCTTCAAAGAACAAGTTTTTAGATTCATTGATTTCTCTTTTCTCTTTTTTTATTGTTTTTCCTGTTTTAAATTTCATTGACTTTTTTCTAACATGTATTATATTTTCTATTTTCTTTAGACTTGTTTTGTTCTTTTTCTTGGGAAGGTGAATTATTAATTTGATCCTTACATTAACATTTAATTCTGTCAAATTTTCTGTAGGTAATGTTTTAACTGCTTGCCATAGACTTTGAAACACTGTAGTTTTATTTTTGCTTAATCCAAAGTATTTTCTAATGTCCCTTGAGACTTTCTCTTTAACCTACAGATTATTTAGATTCATGCTATTTAATTTCAATTTGCTTGAAGTTCCAATTATATTTATTTCTTGTTATAGTCTGATTAAATTATCAGATAATATATTTTCTATGAATACAATTCTTTCTAATTTGTTAAAGTTTGCTTTATGATCTGTGATATGGTCCCTCTTGATAAGTTTCCTAAGTACACTTGAAAGAATATGTATTTTCCTCCTCTTGGGGAAGTGTTTTGTAAATGGCAGTTAATGCTTATGTGTTGCTCTATTCTGGACTATATACTCCAAGATTCTGTACTATATCTATTACAGAAAGAGGTTATGGCCCCCACCTATAACATGCATTTATTTCTTTCTTAATTTCTGTCAATTTTTTATTCATGTATATTAAAGCTTTGTTGTTAAGGTGTGCACACATTTAGAGGTGCTATGTCTACTTGGTGAATTGATCCTTTATCAGATAATAACTTTATGCATTCTTATCCCTGAAATCTACTGGGTATTAAAATAACCACTCGCATTGATGGCACACACCTGTAATCTTAGCACTTGGGAGGCTGAGGCAGGAGGATTGCAAGTTTGCCTCTTGCTTGTGTGACTAATCAAATTGCCGTATCACCTGGAAAGAGAAAGCCTGGGGATATAGATCGGGGGTAGAAAGGTCCTGGGTTGGATACCTAGCAACACGGAGGGAAGACTCCAGTTTTGTTGCCACTACTGTTTACATTCTATGATTATCTTTTTATTTTTAATTTGCCTTTATAATTTATTTAAAATATATCTCTTGTAGGTAGTGTATACTTAGGTTATATTTAAAAAAATGATTCTGACAATTTCTACCTTTCAAACTGATGTATCTAAATTATATTTAATAAAATTCTTGATGTGTTTGGATATTGGTCCCCTATTTTATTGTTTTTTACATTTTTCCTTTTAGTTTTTTGTTTCTGTTCCCCTTTTCCTCCCTTCTTGTGGATTATTTTAACATTTTTTCAACATTTTATTTTAATTTATTATGTTTTTGACAAAAGCATATATATATATATACATATATAATATTTGGTATATAGATTGCAACACGTTCTTAAATTTTAATTAAATCTTTAAAATCAGTATTTTACTACTTTACTACTTTAAATGGAATGTAGGGATCTCACCAACATATTGAGCACTTTTACTCTACCTCTCTCTGTTACAGTTTTCTTAGGACTTATAGGCATGCACAGTGACAGTTTTATCACACATTATATTAATTGTTCTTTCCAACCATAAATCTGCAAGTGTAACTTGGTTCATGAACACTTGTTGGTGAACAGTTTGGTTCTCAAGCGGAAGCATTTGGCAAAATTTTGGTTTTGTCTGTGAACTCAGCTCCGGGTGATGAGCAGGACTGCAGCTACCTCTCCCACACAAACAGGAGCGTGGCCAGCTTTTCCAGACTCATGGAATGAATTAAGGTCATGAATCCAGGTACCACTGAATTTTACAGAAACCAGAAAAGGGACAATTGTCCATTTTATTTACCCGGTTGGTTACTTTTTCTTTTGTTCACCTTTTTCCTCCTGTTACTCTTTTTTTTTTTTCCTCTGTCCTTTCACTTCTGTTTGAAGGATCTCCGTTAGTATTTCTTTTAGAGCAGGTCTGCTGAGAGCAGTTACTTCATTTGAGAAGCTGTTTATTTCACTATAGTTTCTGAAGGAAACTTTGGCTGGCTATCAATGCTGGACTGCTTTTTGGACAGTATTAATGTTGCTTTACTTCTCTTTGGCCTCTGTTAATTCTGACTAGACCTCTCTAGTCATTCAGTTTGTTATTTCTTATAGGTAATGGAATATTTTTTCTTAGTTTTTAGTAGGTTTTTCTTTATCATCAGTTTTCAGAAGTTTAATTATGATATGTGTGGGTGGGGATTTATTAGGATGCATTGTTTTTGTGGTTTGCTGAATGTTAATCCTTTTGGTATTGTACCCCACCAAGTCCTGGAAGCTCTCTTTGTTATTTTCAATGTTTTCTTTCTGCTCTGATCAGATTATTTGTATCTCTCAATCACCAAGTTTACTGACTCTTTTCTCTATTTTTCTCATTCTGCTATTGAACCCTTCCATTGATTTTAAATGTTTTTACTATTTTTTAATTAAAAAATTTTATTTGTTTTTTACACATTTTTATTTCATTGCTTAGGTACTCATTCTTTTCACCCATTTTAAGAGTTTTAACTTTTTGGAAAACTTTTTACAATTGCTGCCTCACAGTCTTTGCTGTATGCTTATAATGCCCCTGCAATCCAACTGATAGAGCTGATGATTAACTTCTCCCATGTGAGTGAAGATTTGTGTGTGTGTGTGTGTGTGTGTGTGTGTGTGTGTGTGTGTGATGTGCTAAGTAAATCCGTTCTGTATTCAGGAGATTTTGAATACCATATAATAAGACTCTGGATCTTATTTAAGTCCCACGGATGGTGCTGATATTTTCATTTTAGCACGCAGCTGACTTAGTTGATCTTGGACAAACCCTCTGTGGTTTTAGTTTGAGGGGCAGTACTGTTTTCAAATCCTTTGCCATGCTCCTCTGGTGTGTCCCATGCATGTGCCACTCGGGGCCCTATCTGGGATTCAGGTGATGGTCTGCTGCCTCGTTCGGTCATGAGAGCGTTTGGTGTACTTGTTACAGTCAGGTCAAGAGTTACTGCTCAGGAGTGAATGTAGGAATCAGTACGTGATTCGACAGTCACCCTTCTGCTCTTCTCTCTCTCCACAATCTCTCTAGTACTTTTCAGCCTGAAGCAGTCCCTTGGGTCTTTTGGACAGAAAGATGAGGCTGTATTGACCTTGGTATGTCACACGATTCCCTTGGGTAAGTGGAGAAACGCTTTCTGCTCTCTGAGATCCACGGGTTTCCCTTGTGAAGAGTTTGAGGCCCCGGCATTCATCTGCTTCTGAGGCTACTACTGCCACAGGATCGTCGGGAGATGGGAAGCAGCGTGAGAGAACGGGAAAGCAAGCAGATAAAGTGGGATTCTCCTCTGTTCTCTAGAATGGAGAATCCCCTTTCCCGCCTGCGGGTAGAGCGAGAGAATATTCCCGGAACTGCTTCTGTTTGTATCTGTGCCCGCTTCTGGGGTTGGTGACACTAAATCGAGATTTCGGAATCCAGCTGAGAAAATGGGTAACCTCATCGCCGGTACTTCAAATGCTGGTGTTCTTTTACAACGTACCTGCTAGTTTTGAAGTTTTGGAGTCCTCCGATAGCTGTTCTACGCACTCTGGTCTTTTTTTTTTTTTTTTTTTTTTTTTTTTTTTTTT
>NW_022900933.1:6176391-6192084 GCF_012274545.1 Fukomys damarensis
TTTTTTTTTTTTTTTTTTTTTTTTTTTTTTTTTTTGGTACCGGGGATTGAACTCAGGTCCTTGTGCTTGAAAGGCAGGTGGCACCACCACTGAGCCAAATCCCTGGCTGGTCACGTTTTATAATGGCATGAAGTAAAAGAGACAGAGGGACCAAAACATACTCCGTCGTGCTCAGAGTCACATTTCCGAACTTATAAGCCAGTCATACAAAAAAAAAGGGCGGAAATTATATAAGGAACACATTCTTCTGTCTGCAGAAATGAAGAATTCTGAATATTGATGCACATAAAACTTGTACTTAGCATTGCTGACAGAAGTCTATAAATTAAATGCGGACCATCCTCTGAAGTATCTCTCTGTTCTTTTGTGGAAGATGGATTTTATTGAAACAACATATAGCATACAATTTGACAAGTTAAAAATGTACAATTCGGTAGTTTTTAATGTGTTTACAGATGTGGGTATCTGTCACTGATACGGCAATATTATACAATGTCAGGCCCTTGCTTGCCTCCATGTCCCACCCCCACCTGGCAGAATGTTTTGGTCCAGAAATGTAACAATTTGTGCTGCTGGACTCAGTTCCTGCCCAATGTATCAAAATGTTTTGTAACTGAACTTCCGGCCCTCAGTAATGTTCTGTGAGCTTCTCCAGTCTCAGGACTGTTCGTTAGGTCTGTCCCTCTCAGGAACCCTCTGTTAGCTCTGCCGGCTTCAGGAATGTTCTGTAATTCTACTCCCTTCTTTCTGTGAGCATCTTTGCCTACTATGCCTTTCAGGAATGTTCTGTAACTCTGCCCCTCTGCTTCAGTAAGTGTGCCAGCCTACCCTGTAGGTCCCTATATAAGGAGTCTCTCGTTTCTGGTGAGGCAACCAGACTGTGGAGTCCAAACTCCTTTGAGCCAACTGGTGTAACAAAAATTTTTATCCACCTCTTCAAGTGACCATCGAATTCTTGACTCTTCAAATTATGGTATCTGTGATGCTGAGCTGTAACAGGATGCTGTGCCTCACATCTGTGGTGCTCGGCTGAAACACTGAGCTGTAACAGTTGGCTGTGCCTCAGAGCTGTAACACTTGAGTATAGCACTGAGCTGTTCCACTTTGCCACAACGTTACCACAGTGAGTTTTAAAACACTTTCCTATTTCCCCACAAATCATGTACCATTTAGCTGCTTCTCTTTATTCTTCCATCACCCCATAGCCTAAAGAAGTCACTAACCTGCTCTCTGTCTCTATAAATGGATGAATTTAAGATTTCAGAGGAATGGACTCTTGTAATATGTAGATTTATGTGATTGACTTTTTTCATTTATCATATGGTTTTCGTGGTTCATCCCAATTGTAGAGTATATCAGTATTCAATGTTTTATACCATTGAATAGTACTCCATTAAATAAATATGCAAGATGTGGTGGTTAGGGTGAAGTGTCAACTGGATTGACTTTGGGATCTGCGTGGGAGGTGGTGGGAGCACAGGTCTGGGTGTGTTTGGATGGGTTGTAGATGCGTGGCCTTGGAGTCTACTTCTGGTCCCTCCCTTGCCCCCTTCCCTCTGGCTGCTTTCCCCAGCTTTGGCTCTGTTCCCCACTTCTGCTTCCTAGCAGTCAAGAATTCAGCAACTTTGCTTCATCACAGCCTCCATGGGTGGCCTTGGGGCCAGCGTGCTGTACACTGACTCCCCTAAAATCAGGAGCCAAATTAAGTCTCTCTTCTTTACAGTTGTACATATCAGGTATTGCGTCCCAGTGATGCAAAATTTGACCCACACAGCGCACTTTATTTACTTATTCATCCAGTTGATGGACATTTGGGTTGTTTCCACTTTTCTGCTATTATGAATAAAGCCATGTAAATACTTTCCTGAGCTTTTGTGTAGACACACACTCATTTCTCTTGAGTATACTCATAGGAGTGGGATTGCTGGATCATGTGGTGACTTTGTGTTTGGATAATTTGGAAAAGTACCAGCTTATTTCTCAAAGCAATGGCATCATTTTATTTTCTCACCATCAGAATATGTGAATTCCAATCTCTTTACCCTCAATCAGCATTTATTATTTGCTGACCTTTAAAATCTAGCTACCTTAGTGGTTATAAAGTGTATCTCGTTGTGATTTTGATTTTCATCGCCTCGATGACTAATTACTTCCTGTCATCTGTGTTGTTCATCTCTATGACATACCCAGCATATCCATTTGTATATATTTTTAAGAAAATGCTTATTCAGATCCATTTTCCATCATTAATTGGGTTGTCTTTCTATTATTTAGTTGTATTATTGTTTATATATTTTATATGTGTCTCTTATCAGATATATGATATAAAATATGTTCTAGTGTAAATTCATCTCTCTTTCTTTCTTTCTTTCTTTCCTTCTTTCTTTCTTTCTTTCTTTCTTTCTTTCTTTCTTTCATTTTTGGTACCAGGATCGAACTTGGGCGCGTGCGAAGCAGGCTGCAGAACCACTGAGCCAAATCCCCTGCCTTATTTCCCTTTCTTGACGCTCTCCTCTACAGCACAAAGTTTCTAATTATGATGAAGTATCCACTTTTCCTTTCTTTGCTCATGCTTTTGGTGTCTTGTGTAAGGATCTTTTGCTAAATATAAGGTCATTTAGATGTACCTTATTGTTTTCTTCTAAGAGTTTTATAACTGTAGCTTTTGCTATTTGATTCATTTTTAGTTGATATTTGTAAAGGATTTAAGGTAAAGACCCAATTTCAGATGTTCCAGACCATTTGTTGAAGAGACATAGAAAAGGAGAAAGAATAGTCTCTTTCCTGAGTGGTCTTGGCACCAAACATCAGTTGATTAAAGATGTAGTTGTTATTGGACTCTGCTTTCTACTCCATTGCTCTGTAAGTCTCAGTTATTTTGGAGAATGTCTCACGTATGTTCATGGAAAAGTGGTCTTGTGCTCAACTTGCTCAGGCCTCTTCCCATCTGTTTGCCCCACTGAAAAGGCAACTCTTTTGAACATGGCTGTCACTCACAGTGACTTTCTTATTCTGACATTGTGGCCTTACAAATTATAATTACTTCCTTACTTAGATTCAGTCAGGCCTCTTAATGGAATTGTTCCCTTCCTTCCTTCTTCAGGATGATTTTCTAAATGAGCATCCCTTTTTATTTCATGAGGAAATGCCCCAACTTAAACTAAAGGGTATAGCTTGGTGTATTAGTCAACCTTCCTATCATTAGTTTAAAGAAAATTTCTGAAACACGCAACTTAAAAGAGAAGAAGTTTAATTTCAGTACATGGTCATCTGTCTGTAAGTCACAAACTTCATGGAAGAAGAGTGTGGTAGATTAAAGGTCCTCCCTTTATAATCAAGGAAATGAAGCACAAAAGAGCACCAGAAAAATATAACATGAAAGGCATGCTGCCAGAGCGCAGCTCCAACTATGCCATACCCCCATAAGAACACTGCACAGTGGACATCAGTAGATTAATCCACTGATGAATACAGCATCCCCAAGGTCCAATCACCTCTCTACAAGTGTCTTCACCTAGTTAAGTTGACAACTGAGTTTAACGGTCTCTCTTGGTCATCTTCGCAGTACATGAAGCACTGAACAGTCTGATATTTTGCTCGTCATAATAGTGCACAACTTCTCAAAGAATTTCCTTTTTTGTCTTTTAGAAATATTTTAAATCCATCTTTACATGAATGGCATCCTGGAATAATGATTTAAAGGAATCCGGAAACATAATCTTCAAATCCAGCACTTGTCAGCTGGGTTGAGGATGGAGATTACCCTCCTAGTTCCTCTCTTACTGACACAATCTTTGGATGAGCCATCTTGATTTGTTGCTTCCTATGTTGCTCTGCACTTTGTGAATGTACATTATCAGTGGTCATTCTACCACTAAAGGACTGCTTTTTAGCAGTTAGCCATTTTGATTTGCAGAACCAATATCTTCAAAGATTGTCAGCTTTTCATTTTGGCTCCCAGCATTGCATTTAGGTGAAATATTGCAGCTTGCTTATTTTGTTGCTATCATGAACTGAGTAGGGGCTAATTATTTTTCTCCATTGAGTCTCTTAGTGTGGCTGAATACTAAGTTTCTTCAGATTTTGATTTTCTTCCATTCTCTCAGTATTCCCACCCAAATACTTAGAAAGGTGTTGGGTGCGAGGTTCTGTCTCTAATGACTTCGTCCCTACCTGCATTTCATGAGTGAGACAGAAATGTAATGTGCTATTGCTAATCTGTTCACACAACCTTTCAAAAATGGTTGCCCCAGGGTTGGGGTTCTATGGGAGCAAAACTGACTTGGGTGTCAGCTGATCAAATACTACCAGAAGCAGCAGTCTCCTAAAGCACCCTCTTAGTTTACTAGTACATATTTGAAATACATAATGTTTACATTCCTTGTGTGTAATTGAGATATGTGTATACCACATCCTAATTTATTTTGAAGGATAATTCCTTATCTCCTTTCCTCTCTCCCTCTCTTGATCCCTTTCCCATTTGAGAATGATCTATCTTCCTACTTCCTATTATTATCATTTATTTTTGTTGAAATTTATAGTTTGGATTTCTTGTATAAGAGAAACTGTAATATTTAAGCTTTTGTGTCTGGCTTATTTCACTTGACACGCTCTCAAGGAACATCCATTTTCCTACAAATTATTCAAATTTATCTTTATGGCATAGTAGTACTCCATTGTGTGTAAATACCATGTTTTTCTCATCCACTCATCTGTACCAATTCATAATAGCTAAACCCAAAAGTCCCTTTCTTTCTTTAACAATGTACTGCTAGGAAATCTGTTTATTGAATAACATTTCTGCCATTCAACCTGCATGATTTTGACTGATGATGATCTCTGGTAGGATAAGTTTTTGCACAAAGGGTAAAACAATCTGTTACTACCGATCTGGTTTCAGTCTCTGCTACCCAGCTCCAGGGACCAGAGTTATAGAAACACTAATTCTTAAAGCTCACCAGATTAGTTTCCAGAAAGCTGCTGCATTGACAATATTTTCCTGGGAAAACTCTGCCATTATTCATCTCAGCACACGCCTAATAAAAATGTAAACAGTCCAGAAAGAGCAGCCCAAGGGTCTGCAGTGGAATCTGCAGCACCAAGCAAGGTCGGCCATTCGTAGTTTCATGGTATCAGGCCCCATCCTTGGGATCTCACCATCTCTGGGAGCCCAAGGCCTGCCCATGGCACCTCCCTCCCTCCTCACTTCCCACTTTTGGATTCTTAGTGTTGACAAATGACTCTGTTTCTTCTCCCTCCATCCTCGCACATTTAAGTCCTAGATTTCCTTCGGTGTCAGTTTAAAATCCCTCAAATTTAACTTTTTTCACGAACCATCTCCGGTTCTCTGCCATGGCTCTGTAAGGAATCTGGGAGAGGTGAATGCCTAGAACTGCTATTAAACCTCTGTTTTGTTTTAGACTCACCTCAAAGCCAGCTAACATCATTCCTTGTAAACAAATGGGAGAAACTTCTCATTTCTGGTCTGAATTACAGTGCTACCATATTTATATATTCTTTTCTCCACTAAAAAATACTTTGTGAAGAGGGCTTCATCATTCAGTTCCCTGAAACAGCTTCCTTAAGTAGTAGTAATGCTCAAATGATTAATATTCATTATCTTATATGAATATTAGACATGAAGATAGAGCTTAGGCAAAATACCATAAAATAGCTTAGACATCATGCGTTTGAGGACTTATTGAAGAACTAGCTACACGCTATAAAGTATGTTTCTCTGCAAGTATTTATTGAATGCATGAAAAAAAATGTACAAAAATAATTTCAAATAGTATGGATTAAATGAAGCAAGTCACATGTTCAAATTTAAGACTGATGGGTATATTTTGTAGCTGTTACTTTATGACCTATTCTTACACTATTAGCTTTGTGAGTCTTCTAGAGCTGTAGCAATGAAAAGGTGATAAACTATAGCTTGGGTCTTTATTTGAAGGTTTTGCTTTTGTTAATTATTAAGTTTTTGGAGGCAAGAGTCAGTTTCTTAGTAAATGACACATTTTGCAATTCTCCTTGGGGCACATATATTTCCAGCAACTATTTCTTATTAGTATTAATAATTAGGTAAATATATTTTGTTAATCTTTGCACAATATTTTATAAGAAACTGGTGAAATTGATGTGTATACAGAGCTGTTTATTTTTATTTATTTGAATGTTAGTCTCTTCAACAAGTTATGTGGTTTTCCCATTTAGCTTGTGGATTAATAGGCTATTTATAGTTCTTTAAATTGTACTATAACTGCATAGTATTTTAAGTTGCATGCTGCAGATTCCTAATTGGATAATTTTTCTGTTTAATGAAGAGAGTTAAAAAATTCATATAGTAACTTTGAAACTTTCTCAAAAACCTCTCAATAGTAAAATTCTATCTTTTAAACATCTAAAAATATTTTTCTCTAATTTTAACAAGTAGGTTCAATATGTAATTAGCTCAAATAGATGTTTGCTAAATAGGAGAAATCTTATAATTTTGAATAATTTACCGTCTCACCTTATACTTTAAATTCAATATAAAATACTTAAAACAGATTAAAATTTGTGACTTACCACCTTCCAGAAAAAGCATAAGGGATTTTACAATATTTTTTTTAATGGAAAGAAAATGGATACCTCTTTTTGATTTGATCAATAATTCCAACCTTCTGGAATGTCCAATTGATTTAAAAACTAAATTTAGTCTTCCATTCTGTGCAGAAGGGTTATGAGTGAATTCTGTCAGCAAAAGTCTGCTGCCTTCCCTGCTGACATTTCGATCTGCCTCTGCGTTTGGTTTCCATGCAAGCAAACACATTAAAGCACCATTTTATCACTTCTTTAAAGTTGAGCAAAAGACAAAGGAAAACATGTTGTTCCTCGATACTGACGCGTCTCCTCAGCTGTGCGAGGATTCTCTAATGCATTTCCCTTTCTGGGCTATTGGTCTGTAGGGAACCTCACAGAAAAAGCAATGTGAAAAGGGTGATGGAGTTATAAGGAGCAGAACAATAGTTTCAGATTTGTTATTGTTTTCTGGTTAGCACAGGAGAAAAAAAAGAGAGAAACTTTCTATTTGGTAAATTCCCTTATTCTATTGCCAACCAAATCAAACTGTTACTAGTTGAGTTTTCTCAGAAAAGAGCTAATAAAGTAGGTAGGATTCCTGCAAGAGAAAAATTTAGAGGCAGCTCCAGTACATTTTAATTCCACCTTAGCCAATAACCGCAGGGTTTCAGTCTTTAACCATTTTGAGTCTCGGTTTCTCATAAATGCAGTGAGTAGGACCCCATCACCGCCATCTGACTCCCTGGATTTGCTCCAGGAAACCCCACCTTAGATACTGGCCCTGCTGAGCACCTCATATGCCAAGGATCCTCTACCCTTCTCGCTCCTCAAATCCACCTCGCCACCGTGAGCTCTTGTTCCGTGTTGCAGGTGTTGTCTTCCCGCTCACAGTCGCCAGGGCCTGGATCACGGAGTGACTGTGTCAATCCGTCTAGCAGCTCAGCTGCTGCTTCCTCGAGCAAAACCGCTGACTTCCTCTTGCAGTTTGGCCCCTTCCTCCTATGGCTGCATTTAAAACGCTGCAGGCATCTCTTCTAGTTACCTCTGCTTTCCATGTCCTCTTTCATCCTAGCACTTAGCTAGGTGCCCAGATAGGTGGAGTGCAATAAATTTGTTGCATAAAGTAGGGAATAAATCAGGCCCAATTTGCACAGTGGTTATAAAGGCCAGCTATGGTGAAAAAAATCAGAAATTAAAAAAATGGATGTGTTAGTGTGATTACTATTATTTTTACTTCCTGAAAATGTTTGTAAAGTTCTGCATTTAAATGTAGCTTCATGCTCCTTATTTGGTGTATTGATCCAAATATCAGTGCTGCCAGTTAGGGAATCAACCTCTAAACGGGGATCCTTAAATTAATTTGTCATTTCCTGTTTTAATGCACAGTCTTTCCTAACTCAGATCAGAATGGGAAGGCAGAACTTAAGGGCTCACAGAAGATGCACATAAACTCAGTATGAAGAAAAAGATTTAGATGGGTCTGGGCAGAGACAATTCCGAGTTTCAGCTGTGGAAGTTTTTCAGCAGTTTCTGGTGAGCAAGAGCCCTTGCAAATGCACAGCCATCCTTACATTGTGTGTGTGTGTGTGTGTGTGTGTGTGTGTGTGTGTGTGCATGCGCGTGTGTGTGCATGTAGAAGAATAAAGACATGGTTTAGAAAAAAATCACATGATACATCCCATAGGGAAAAATAGTGATTTGCAATAAATTTTTTTTTCTAATATTATAAACCCCAGAGGATGGGCATCCATACCAGGATCACCAAATTTAATTTAATGGGACACATCCCACAGCCACAGCCTGCCTAGAAAAGAGCTGCACAGGCACACAACCTTCATCCAGAGTTCTGCCATACCAGTGGTAAGTGCATCCATATCCTGAGGAGCAACAGTGTGGACCAGAGTAGCATGGCTACAGGTGGGTCTCAGCTAGGGCCCTGCCCTGCTCCGACCCCAGAGGTACTGGCACACTTTCCCAAGCCACAGCGCACCTAGAAAAGAGCAGCTGAGATATGCAAGCATCATCCAGAGTCCTGCCATACCATCAGCCACAGGCAAGGGAACACCTGGAAAAGAACTGCATAGACACACAAGCAACAACCAGGCTCACCCTGATACCACTGATAAGTGCCTGAAGACCCTATCCAGAAGCCTACACAGACTACAGGAACTGGGATACACAGCCCACAGGCAAAGCCCCCCCGCAACAACAGCTACATAAGGGCCCCAGTGAGAGGCACACCTAGATACCATCCCAAGTGTGCACCCCAGCCAGAAGCCCATCTAGACAACCGGTCAGCTCAGGGATATAGAAGGCCACCACTCTAAACCCAGGAATTGGTGTACAGGGGAGCAGCAGAGTAAAGGTTGCACCTTGGCCTGCTGAGAAGTGAAGACCACTGGGTGAGCAAAAAGTCCCCTCAACAAAGGCATAGCAGGCTGCATCTATTGAAATGAGAAGACACGGAAATAAGTGTAAAAAGCAGACTTCCAGATCACCTAAAGTAGTCCCAGAGGGAAACAAGATGGAACAATCTGACACTCAACTACATGGACTCCCTGAACTAGCAAAAAAGGGACCTGGAAAAAATAAAATCAGAAATAACATCTCCTGTAATAGCAGAGATTGCGCCCATAGTACAAGGCATGATTTATAAATCTAGAGCAGACACAGATAAAAATAGAAAGGAGCTAAGAAACATGATGGAATTCCAACATAGGAAACAAATGGAATCCATAAAACAGGTGCAAAAAATTTCAAGGAGATTAAAAATTGCATTGAAAGTTTATGCTGCAGAACAAGCCAATGCAAGGACAAAATTTCAGATATACAAGATAGGACTGCAATTAGTGACCAGGAAAAGAAGGATCTCTTTAAAATAGTAAGGGTCCATGAGAGATCATTGCAGCAGCTGCTAAACAATTCAAACAGCAATAACATAAAACTGATTGGAACAAACAGGAGAGAGTGCAGAAAACATTAAAAAAAAAAACCTGTTCACTGAAGTAATGGCAGAAAACTTCCCAAACAGAAGAACCTGACATGCAAATAAGTGAGACTTATAGAACTCCAACTAGCTGTGATCAAACAAATATACACATAGGCATATAATAGTTAAGATTCCAGAAACCCAACAGAAGAACAAAACACTACAAGCAGTTAAAGAAACAAATCACACACAGAGGAAGGCCCATCAGAATCACAGCAGACTTTGCTACACAAACCCACAAGGAAAGAAGAGCATGGAGTGACATATTTCAAGCCCTAAAGGAAAAGAACCTCCAACCCAGAATGATGCACCTTGCAAAATTATCTTTCAAAATTGATGGAGAAATAAGATATGATGATAAGGAGCAACTTAGGAACTTCATAAATACCAAACCAGCACTCCAGAAAAATTTAAACAGTATCTTAGGAAAAGACAATGAGCATCACAACTCCAGGAAGCCCAGAAGAAGAATGAATCCATCAGGCACAATAAGAAATTAAATGCAGAGCGGGAGAATCCAACAAAAGAAAAAGTCATGACAAGGATAAGTCACTACGTATCATTTATGACCATCAATGTTAATGGTCTCAATTCACCAATCAAAAGAAATAGACTGGCAGAATGGGTCAAGAAGAAAGATCTAACAATATGCTGTATATAAGAAACACACTTAATTAAAAAAGAAACTCAGACTGAAAGTTAAAAGGTAGAAAACAATACTCCATGTAACAGGAACCTGAAAAACAAAACAAAACAAAACAACAACAGGAGTCACTGTCTTCTTTGCAGAGCAAGTAGATTTCAAGCTAACACAATGAAAGAGACTACATTCTTGTGATGGGAACAATCCAAGAGGAAGATGATAATCATAAATATATATGAACCAAACAAAAGTGCGCCCAACTATATAAAACAAATACTATAGGACATGAAAAATCATATAAGCACTAATACAATAGTAGTGGGAGACCTCAATGACCCCCTGTCACAAATAGATACAAATAAACAATGAACTAGAATTCAATAAAACACTTGAATAAATGAACTTAACAGATGTTTACAGAGTGTATTAGACCACAAAATCGAAATACACATTCTTTTCAGCTGCACATGGATTGTTATCCAAAATTGAACACATACTCACTCACTGAACATGTTTAAATAAATGTGAAGGAATTGAAGTTATCCCCTGTATATTATCAGACCATAGTGTGATAAATTGGAGATCAATAGAAAAAGAAACTGCAAGAATTTCATAAACACATGGAAATTGAACAACACACTTCTGAATAATCAATGGGTCACAGAGGCAATTAAAGAAGAAGGCAGATGGTTTCTACGATTAAATGACAAAGACAATACACCGTCAGAATCTATGGGACACAATGAAAGCAGACTTACAAATGAAATTCATAGCACTCAGTATGCATATTAGGAAAACAGAGCAAGCTCAATTGCACAATCTTACACTGAACCTCAAGCTTCTAGAAAAGGAAGAGCAAGACAAGCCCAAAGCTTATACAAGGGAGGAAACTATAAATATAAGGGCAGAAATTAATGCAATGGAGACTAAGAGAACAGTACAAAAAAAATCAATGAAGGCAAGAGTTGGTTCTTCTAAAGAATAAACAAAATTGACAAACCCTTAGCCAACCTTATGAAAAAAAGGAAAGAAAAAGCCCAAACCCATGCAATTAAGAGTTAAAAGGGTGACATGTTCGTAGCAGCACAGTTTTTAGTAGCTAAAACTTGGAAACAATTGCCCATCAATTGGAAACTGGATAAAGAAGATGTGGTTTTTCTATAAAATGGAATACTACTCAGCCATAAAGAACGAGAAAGTAGATTCATTCATAGGTAAATGGGTACATATTGAAGATATACTCCTAAGTGAAATAAATAAGTCACACGTGTGTAAATACTGAATAGTTTCTCTGGTGTGAAAAACTAAAATAGTACTCAAGATCCTAATGGGGCAATTAGTAATGTGAAATAGGAAGAAAAGGACCAAAGGTGTAGGGACAGTGAGAAGGATAGGGAAGGGGGAATAGGGGAAAAGGAAAAAAATATGAGAAAATGTAAAAATGGAATTAAAGTGTTTGAAGGTGGGGAGGGGAAGAGGGGGGTGAATGGAGGGTGGGGACAAGGGGAAAAAAATGAGAACCAAGACCTGTCATATGAAGGTACAAGATCCCAGTAATGAATGTAACTATACTGTCTACCTAGAATGTACCAATAAATTCAATTAAAAAAAGTTAAAAGGGTGAAATTACAATGGATCCAGCAGAAATCCAGAGAATCATCAATACCTACTTTGAGAATCTATACACCAGTAAGGGGGAAAACACAGAAGAAATGGACAGTTTCCTAGTTATGTATGCATTACCAAAGTTGAATGAAGATGACTTAAAAATTCCAAACAACCCAATATCAATCTGAAATTGAAAATGTAATTAAAAACTTACCAACTAAGAAAAGTCCAGGTCCTGATGGCTTCACTGCTGAATTGTACAGGACATTTAGAGAGGAACTACCATCCCTCCTGTTTAAACTCTTCAGTGAAATTGAAAGGGAAGCAATATTCCCAAATTCATTCCTGGAAGCAAGAATCATCTTGATGTCCAAGGCAGAGAAAGACACAACCAAAAAAGAGAACTATAGGCCAATCTCACTAATGAACATAGATGCAAAAATCTTTAATAAGATACTTGCAAATAGAATGCAGGAGATCATTAAGAAGATTATACACCCTGACCAAGTGGGATACATCCCAGGGATGCAGGGATGGTTCAACATATGCAAATAAATAAATGTAATACACTATATTAATAGAGCCAAAGACAAAAAAAAAGATCATCTCAATAGATGCAGAGAAAGCATTTGATAAAATCCAACACACATTTATAATAAAAATACTACAAAAATCAGAATAGATGGTCTCTACTTCAATCTCATAAAAGCCATCTATGAAATACCAACAGCTAATATCATACTATATGGTCAAAAACTGAAATCCTTCAAATTAAAAATCAGGAACAAGACACGGATGTCCACTATCACCACTCTTGATCAATATAATTTTGGAAACATTAGCCACAGCAATTAGACAGGAGAAATAAATAAAAGGAGTAAAGATAGGAAATGAAGAAGTCAAACTGTCACTATTTGCAGATGATATGATACTCTATTTAGAAGACTGCAATAATTCCCCAAAAGTCTTCTAGACTTATCCAAAGTCAGCAAAGTAGCTGGATACAAGCTCAACACACAAATATCAATAGCTTTCCTGTACACAAAAAACAGACTCACTGAGAAGTGCGACAAACAATTCCTTTCATAATAGCATCCCAAAAATTGGAATACCTAGGAATCCACCTAAAGAAAGAAATCAAAGACCTCTACTCTGAAAAAAGAGATTGAAGAGGATATCAGAAATTGGAAAGAAATCCATTGCTCCTGGGTAGGAAGAACCAATATAGTGAAAATGGCCATACTTTCAAAACTGCTGTATAGATTCAATGCAATCCCAAATGAAATCCCAGCAGCATTCACAGACCTTGAGAAAACAATCAAAAAATTCATTTGGAACATGAAGAGACCTAGAATAGTAAAAACAGTTCTAGGCAATAAAAACAAGGTAGGGAGTTATCACAGTCTCTGACTTGAACTACAGTACAAAACTACTGTGATAAAAACAACATGGTACTGACAAAGAGACAGACCTGAGGACCAGTGGAATAGATTAGAAGATGCAGAGACAAGTCCAGACACACTCAGCAAGCAAGCTCATCTTCAATAAAGGAATCAAGCTCCCTCACTGGAGGAAAGATAGCCTCACTAATAAATGGTGCTGGAAAAACTGGGGTTCAACTTATTAAAGATTAAATGTAGATCTATATCTCTCACCATGTACTAAACTAAAATCAAAATGGATTAAAGATCTAAATATTAAAACAGAAACACTAAACTGGCTGGAAGAGAGGTTAGGTAGAACTCTTGAAGACACTGGCGTAGGAAAAGATTTTATGAACAAACCCTGAGTTGCCTGTGAACTAGCACAGACAATCAACGAGTGGGATCTCTTCTTATTAAAAAACTTCTACACAGCAAGAGAAATCACCAACTGGGTGAAGAGACAACACACAATGTGGGAAAAACTTTTCACCACTATTCCTCAGACAAAGGTCTACTATCTAGAATTTATAAAGAAATTAAAAAAAAATCAGACCTTCCAAATATAAAGATCCAGTCCAAAAATGGGCATCTGAAATCAACAGACATTTCTCAAACAAAGAAGTAGAAATAACAAATATACATATGAAAAAATGTTCAACACCATTGGTCATTGGAGAGATGCAAGTGAAAAGAACAGTGAGATTCTACCTCACCCCAGAAAGAATGGCTGCTTTCATGAAATCAACCAATGATAAGTGCTGGTGGGGCTGTGGGGAGAGAGAAACACTGCTCCACTGCTGGTGGGAGTGTAGACTGGTGCAACCTCCCTGGAATTCAGTATGGAGATACCCAAAGTACTAGGATCGGAGGTTCTATTTGACCCAGCTAGCTCCCTGTTGGGTATCTTCCTCAAAGAATTAAAGGATTCACACTACAGTGATATATGTGCACTCATGATATCTAAAATTTGGAAGCAGCCCAGCTGTCCATCAACAGGAGAGTGGATAAAGAAAATGTGTGTGTGTGTGTGTGTGTGTGTGTGTGTGTGTTTAAATAAAATAGAGTGCTAAGCCATAAAGAACGAGAAACTGGAGACATTCTTAGCTAAATGGATGCACATTGAGGTGATACTCTTAAGTGAAATCAATAGGATGCATATGTGTAAATACCAAATAGTTTCTCTAGTGTGAGAAACTGAAAGTGTAAATAAGGGCTAAACAGTATAGTAGATAACGTGAAATAGGAAGAAAAGGGCAAAGGGGAAGAGGAAATGGGAGAGGTATGGGAAAAGAAAGATGGGAATGGAATTAACACGAGAAAAAACACGGAAACAAAGTCTTTGTAGATAGGGAGGGGTGGAGGAGTTGAAGGGAGAGCAGGGGAAAGGGGAAGAAATAAGAAGCAAGATGGATTATGTAAATTTCCAATGCTGAATGTCATTACATTGTATACATTAAATGTACCAATAAAATTAATTTAAAAATTTAATTTAATGGATCAACTTCATTTGCAGTCAATAGTCTGATACTCAGAACAAAGAGTGAAAGAGTACAGTTCCTTAAGTTTGTTGCCTGAGTTAGAAATAATCACTTCTGAAGTGATCATTGTAGGGTTAGGAGTGTTGAGGGTTGAATCCACTGGTGGCTTGCGTATAAAGTTTGTACATATGTATAAACCTATAGGAAAGGAATGATGTTGATATGAAGATAGAAAAATTAAATAATCTAAAATATACCCTTGTAATCCCTGTTGTTTTCTATTTAAAACTTAACCATGTCATGTATGAATTCTTCTGTCCAAGGTAAAAAGAAAACTACCCGAACTTCCCAGAAAGAGAAGTGTTGTCACTTAACCGGACAACTTTGAAAAGTTATTCATGGGCTCAGAAACTGCTTCGCCTGCTTTCTCTACTTCGCCTGCTCTTGTGATGAAGGTGAATCTTATAGACCCTCCTTTTGCTGTCATTTTGATCACAGGAGCTCTTTGTCTATTACAGAGGTAAAATTGAAAGCGGAGAAGGAAATTGGGCTGAGATTAGTGACTCTAGCATGTGCTGTGGGAGGGGTTCCTTTGTATACACATTTCATCTCTTGCTCTTGTTTTCCTATAATTTTTCTCTTTCTTCTGAAAAAAGACAGCCACAACAACATTGCTTCAACTCTGTCATGGCCTCCTGTTGTTTAGTATCTGACTGAAATCAGCTCTGGCCTTCCGGGATATTGAGAAGTTCAAGGAAGGAATTTAACCTTAATACCATTTTTAAAGCAGTCTCAGAACTCACAGACTCTTCAACTATTGAACAAATAATAATAATAACTTTTTTAAAAAGTAAAAATGTTTCGTATTGGAAAAAGTATGAGAAAACAAAAAGCTTTACCCACTGTTAGTCTGCGGGCTGGTAGAATTGAAACATTTTAGGAACTACGTAGTCAGAATGGTTCAAGAGTATTAAAATGTCTCTTCCTTTC
>NW_022900933.1:6193305-6252965 GCF_012274545.1 Fukomys damarensis
ACTTTCAGTCTATGGACTTCCTTTTGCACTAGGTGTGTTTCTTGTATACAACATATTGTTGGATTTTGCTTCTTAATCCATTCTGCCAATCTGTTTCTCTTGATTGGTGAATTGAGGCTTTTAACATTGATGGTTACAACTGATATATTTTGACTTATTCTCCCACAAGATATTTTAAAGAAAGAATGAATTTTATATACAGAGTTCATCAAAGTGTTATTACTTATAACATTGAATATGCAATCAATTGGTATATATTATAATTATAATTAATTAAAATCATGTATACACTGATTTCAGAATTAGCAACATTAATGGACTTTTTGTTGAGACAATCAAGAAGGCCACATAAGAATATATGAATTATTATTGAAACGGAGCAATTAATGTAGGTGTAGCTAGAACAATTTGCTCTCCCTTGAGGTCAGTTTTGGTATCAGGTTATGTTCAGAAAGTAACACAAACAGCAAAACAAATTCTGGAATAGAATTAGTGCACTTTAGATTTTTTTGTGCATTAGAAAACATTCAAGGGGATTTTTTTATAATACATATATAAATATATTAGCCACTTTCTTGTCACTGAGACAAAATACTTGATGTGCACAATTTAAAGGAGGAGAGGTTTATAGTAGCTCACAGATTTAGAAGGTTCAGCTCATAATTTCTCTGGCTACCAGCCAGAAACAGCATGGTGGAAAGGCAGGAGAGGAAAGCCACTAACTGCTGAAAAGTTCAAGTCTTAAGTCTCTTCTGAGACTCAAGGCAAATTCTTCCCTGTGAGCCCCTGTGAAAACAAACAAACAAACAAACTTGAAGTTAAATACTTCATGACCTCACAACTCCTGCATTCTGCATGCCTGAAAAACTGGAACCACATGAATCATGACAAGGGCTGCTGCTAGCTGGAGCAGTGCCCTGCTTTCCTTGGGCCATAGCTGTAGTGGCCTTGAGGGCCTGGATGGATGAACTTGGAAATATACTTCTGAAATCAGCCTTGAATGATCTAGGTGTCCTGGGGCTTTCTTATTAAAGCAAACTCTTCCAAAGGAGTTTACCATTTTATACCCTTTAGCCTGTGATGGGTGGAATTTGGCCAATTTTAAAAAATAAACTGAATCTTTATTGGTACATTTTAGGTATACAATACAGTTACATTCATCATTGGTGTCTTGTACCTTTACATGACAGATCTTGGTTCTTATTTTTTGCCTCATTTCCCTAGCCTGCCTTTCCCCTCCACCCTTTACTTGAGATGCCCTCAAGCCATTGTTCCTATTTGAGATGCCAGGGATGTGGTTTTATTTTAATGGCATTAATCTTTTTAGCAACCATTGTACATACATTTCCTTTCTGATTAACCTACATTCTTTTACATCTCTTGGTTCTGCTTTTTCACTCTTGATTCTCACTATAGATCTGGCTAAAAGAAGCCAGCAGTGTCCATTTCACCTTTAAATTCAGCCTCCTCTAAAGTCTTGGGACTTGGGCAAAATTTATACATGTTCTTTGCCGGAACGTAACATGCATGGTTTCTAACTCAGTTCTGAATAGAGTCTTCATTCCCTTCTAAAAACTATACGAACACAATCTTCACTGTCTGTCTTCTCATCAGCATTTTGATCTTCTGAGCTCAGACCAGGATCACCCTCAAGCTCTGCTTGCGGCATTCTAGGAATTCTATAGCTCACTTCTCCAAACTTTTCCAAACTCCTCCCATAAACCAGTTTCAAAGGCTTGCGAACCATACGGCTAGGTATAGTCACAGCAGATACCCCGTTTCTCTGGTACCAGGTTTTTTTATATATGTCACTTTCTTATCCCAGGGACAAAATACCCCACACCCACAACTTAAAAGAGAAGTTTATTTTGGCTCACAGTCTCAGAAGATGCAGCCCATGGTTAGCTGGCTTCAAGGCAGATGCTAAGTGATAGGCATGACAAAGGAATGTTGCTCAACCTATGGCAGCCAGGAAAGGACAAGAGTAGAGAGAGAGAGAGAGTCAGAGACGAGAATACACTTTTTCTAGGTCTCCCTCCAGTTGCTCGTCTTTTCTGGCCAGGGCCTACCTTCGAACAGGACATTCAGCTATGAGCTCCGAAGTCATTAATCCCATGGCAAGTGTAGAATCCTCGCAATGCCGTCGTCTCCCAAAAGCCTAGCCTCTGAACACATGAGGCATTCGGAGGACATTTTACATCTAAACCAAAACACTGAGCTATTTCATGTTTCTTGTCCTCTCCTTATTGCCCCATAGTCTTTCTTCTTACTGTCTACATCCCCTGTCCTTTTGCCTTTCTAGAAATATTTCTGCTATTTCCAGTGTAATTCAGTCAAACTTGTTCCAGTTCCTTTTCTACTCCTTCAGTTTCTCAACTGCTTGAATCTGTGTGATGACGGTCCAGAAATGATATAAGCAAAGAGACTAAATCTCCTCAGTGGGCTGGGCACAGGTATGAGAATCTGGATACACACATTTTTGTCTCTGTGATTGTTTCATGTGCTTTGAGAAAAGGCTGAAAAACATGCTAGAATGTTTTAACTGGGATTGTGCTTTTTAATTTTTTTATTTTAGTTTATTAGTACATGTGTGTAATACATAATGTTTACATTCCTTGCTTACATTCTTCTTTTGACTTGGTCTTTGTTATTTTAAATATTTATATTGAAGGTGTATATTTCCAACTGCATAAAGGAAAAGTGTTCTGAAAAGCTTACTTCCAGCCTTAAGAGCAGAATAAAAACGTACAATACATTTTGGAATTAGGGAGTGTGATGCCTCCAGTTTCATTTTTAGCACATAATTGCTTTGGTTATTTGAGGTTGTTCATGGTTTTATGACTCTTAAGACATTTTTGTTTTTCTGTGTGTAATGACTTTGAAATTTTGATAGGAGTTCCATTGTACCCCTGGGTCACTTTAGGTAGCAGCAGACATTTTGACAATATAAATTCTTCCAATCTCTAAATACGGGCTATCTTTTTACTAATTTGTGTCTCCTTTATTTTTGTCATCAATGTTTTATAGTTTCCAGTTTATAGATCTTTTACTTTCTTGGGTAAATTTATTCCTAAAGTTTTTTTGATGCTATTGTAGATGGAATTGTTTTTTTACCCCCCCCTTAAGGTAGTTTGTTAGTGTACAGATTCTACAATTTTTGTAATTCATTTTGTAATCTGCAACTTAACAGAATTTGTCAGTTCTAACAGTTCTGTTGTGGATTCTGTAAGGTTTTTCTGTGTATGAGATTATGTTATTAATAAAGATAATTTTCTTTCTTTCCTATGTGAATTTTTAATTTCTACTTTTAAAATTTTTGCCTAATCACTCCAATTAGAACTTCTTATACTATGTTGAATAGAGGTAGCAACAGTGTTCGTCCTTTCTTGTTCGTAGTCTTAGAGGAAAAAACTTTAAACTTTGCATTGTTGAATATGATGTTAACTGTGGGCTGTCAAATATACCACTCTTTTTGTGTGAAGGTACATGTTTTTTATACCTAGTTTTAAAAAATCATGAATAGATGTTGAATTTTGTCAGATACTTTTATCTATTGTGATTTGTGCTTTTTATTCTTTATTTTGTTAATAAGATAAATCACATTTGATTTCTGTAGTTTGAATTATTCTTGCGTCCCTGAGATAAATTCCACTTGATAAGGCATTCAAAACAGTTTTTAGTCAAGAGGATATTTAACTAAATATTAAAGGCATAGCCAGATTTCTTCTTTCATACTTATAGCAAAATGTGTCAGCAAAGAGATAGATTGAGGGAAGTTATTCCAACCGAGAAAGAACTAAGACTGGGTGATGTGGGGAATTCCCATCCTCTCTAGATTGCAGAGATTCGACAACTAAGCGATTTACTGTCAGGAAAAGGTCTTTTGTCTGTTTGTTCATTTTTGAGAAAGACAAGGTGTGACTGGGCAATCTTTTGCTAATTCATTGTAAGGATCGAAATGACCAAGTATTCAGTAACATTGACAGCTCTTTGAAGATATTCATGAATCTCATAGGTCCCCAAAGCCATATCAGGAAAAGCAAGAACAATCTTAAACGAAAGCACTGGAGTGAATCCCAGAGACATACATGAAAGACCCATGGCATTCTGAGGATATTATGTCATCAGAAACACTGCCTGGGAATAAAAGGCGGGGCATGTGTGTGTGTGAAGAAAAGTCAACCAGACCTTAAAAATTCTATGTGTAGGAAACAGCCTGATAAATTACTCTGTTGCAAAGTTATTTTACATGCTATGAACAAAGAAAAATGACCTCGATATCACAGTAATTGACAGAGGGTCAGTCTGAGGGTGGAGCTGAACTTGAACCCAGGTTTAAGAGATTGTGGAAGTTGGAGCTCTACAGGAAGAGCTACACGATAGACTGTTCCAAGGACCTGAAACCTGGTGAATTTTTCCCGGTTGGATCTTAGTATGACTTGGGGCCACTGAGTAATTTTCCTTTTTCTATCCCTTCCCAACCTTTGAATGGAATTGACTAAAACTGTTATCTATCTGTTTCACCATTGTATTTTGGGATCACTTAACTTGTTTTCTAGCTTCACAGGTCTGCAGATGGAGAGGAATTTGGCCCCAGATGGATCATACCAAGATTGTCACCCACATATAATTCAGAGAATGCAATTTAGGAATTTTGGGTAGATGATATTCAGATGAGACTTTTTGAATTGCATTGATGCTATAATGGGTGGAAACTTTTAGAAAACGTTGGGATTGGGTGAATATATTTTGCATTTGGAATGAATGGGAAATTTTTCATGGCCAGATGAAGGAATAGAGAGCAGTGGGCTGAATAATGGCCCTTAAAGTTGTTCATGTCTAAATCTCCAGAATGTGTGAATGTTTGCCTTATATGGCAAAAAGAACTTTGCAAGTAGATAGAATGAAGTATCCTGAAATGGCATTGTTGTTGAATATCCAGATGGACTGATACAATCACAGGAGTTCCTATGACCGAGAAAATTCTAGGCTGCTGGTTTTAAAGATGGAGAAGACCATGAGTCTCAGAATGAAAACTGGCCTCTTGTATCTAGAAAAGGCATAGAAACATTCTCCCCTGGGATGAAGCTCCCATTTTAGACTTATAACCTCCATAACTAGGATATGATAAATTTGGGTGAAGCTACTATGTTTGTGGCATTTTGGCACAGTCTGCACTGGAAATTAATTTATCCAAGTGTTTTGGTTTTTATCTGTTAATCCTAGTTCTAGCAAGAGCTGGTTTTATTAAATGCCTATTATGGCTAGAAGCCTTTATGTGTTAGCAATCTTAATTATTACAACAATCCAATCGTGGGAAGTTTGTGACCATTTCACTAATAAGGAAAAAAATACATTCAAAAAGGCAACAGAACTTAATTTGAACCCAGGCCTGACAGGCTGGAAAGTTCCTCCAGTCCTCTCTTCATCACGACAACCCCCGCCCGACTTCTCATAATTTACTACGATGGTATTGTCTATGGAGAATTCATTTCTGGGGAAAAATAGAATTCCGATCTGATAAATTAGATATCTCCTTTACCTATGTATAGAGACATCTGTGATTAGGCACTATCTTTTCCCATCCAAAGAATGTTTGAGCATAAACTAATGAGCTTTTGAAATATATATTTTCTATTGTAATCAAATGAATAGAATATATTTCACAGATCAAATATGCATTCTTCAATGCCAAAATGGTCTGGACCATCATCCAAGCATTACGAATTTCAACAAATGAATCAAAACAACTTATCTGAGACAACTAAAGAAGATAATAAACACCACATTCATGTGGGTAGATATGCAAACTCACTGTCTTTGTTAGCATCTTGCATGTGGATTTTTATTTAAACAAATGGACATTTTAACAGTTTAGGGGGAAAACAGCCCAGATGATGCAGACCTAGATTTCTTCTAAATGAAGAGCTGGTGTTTTTATTGGCGGATGGCTGCTATACACATTGCTTCTCTTCATTTTCAACCTGAAATAATTCTACCATCCTTTATATATGCCTCAGCCTCTTACTCAAATTCCACAGGGAGCTTCCTGAAAACTGGAGATTTATCTGTTCATTTATCAGTCAGTTGACCAGAAAAGAACATCTGTCAGCACAGCTGGAGGGGTGTCACATGCGAGCTTTGCTGTCACTAGACATCAAAGGGAGGGGGCACCACCGCTGGCGAATTGCGTCCCATATTTTCACCAGGCCAATTCGCTAGTAACTCATTGTCATTTTTCAAAGGCCGGTGGCTTTCCCTTTTCTCTTGGTTCCTTACACTGTGTCAGGTACTTATGAAAAACTTTGAGCACAGTGCGTGGGAATTAAGTGCTTAGTGCTGTATGTTACTACAGCAAGGCTGTTCCCTCAATGCATGGTCGCTGAATGTCCCAGAATCCAATCCTGCTGTTGAATTGGGGGAAATCGTGAGATTAGGGAGTTAATGGTCAACTAGAGTTTAGGCCGTTCACATGTTTTAGACAACACATTTTTTGTTTGGAATAAAAAAAAAGAACCGTCCCTTGTGGTGGTCCAATGAAGGAGGACTTGGTAATTATCAGGAGTGTTTGTCCCTTTTGGAACAGCTGAACTACAGAGCACAGATCAAGTCAGCGCCTATTTGAAGGACTATCTGGCCTTTTTTGCTTGCTTCTGACAGGGAACTTTTAGTGAGACTGGAAAGAGTTAACTTTTTCATTTCAATCAAGTGATTAGAAGAATCACAGCAGATCTGGAGATGTGGGAATAATTATGAAGTTAATGTTTTCCTTTCTATTGGAAATGTCTGGATAAATGGTACCAGTGGGATTTCCTTTCAACTTGTACTTTCCATGGATTCAGGGCCTTTACGTATGACTGCATTCTCTGCAGAAGACAAAGTGGCTATCTTTTTTCTCTTTAAGGAAAATGGTTTTGAATTTGATGTTCTAAAATCCAGGAATATTTCAGGTACCTATTAAGGATATGTACAAAGACAAAACTTGCCAGACATAATTGAGATCCATGGTTTTACACTTCGAGGTGCATGAGAATTACGGTGGAGAGCGATGGCGATGATTGCATTGTGTGGGTGTTTGTTGTAAATACAGATTCCTGAGTTCCACCATCAAACATCGAATTATACAGGTTTGGGATGGAAAGTTAGGAACTTGCACTTAGGGAGATAATGAGCCTCATTGTCCAGAGGATGAGGATTTGAGAAGAAGGCTTGATTAGCATGGTGATTTCACACTAGGAAAGAAAATATTGTAGCAAGTCCCAGTTCCAATGGAAATGGTGTGGATCAAATGTTATGTTGATCAAGAATCTCTTCACCCCGGTCGTGAAGTATAGTGCTTAACAGACAGTGGAGCCCACTGGTCCTTCAAGGCTCTGGGTTCTGTTTCTGAGCCCACTGTTTACAGTCTGTGTGACTTGGCTCAATTCCTCATTTTCCTCATCTGTATAGTGAAGATAATCATTGCATTTACTACAGAGTGTACCTGTGCATTAATAACACTAGCTAACAATTGTAAACTCTAAGTTCTTCACGTACGTTTTCTCGTTTATCACAAAACCCTGTCAGGTATGTGCTGTTGCTATATTCATTGGACAAATGAGGTTCACCATTTGCTCAATCATCTGGTTAGAGAATGGACATTTTGAGACTCCATTGCCCATCTTCATCATCTGCCTTGCTGTCCTGCAGTAAAGCACTGGCTCCTTTTCCTCCTGCTGCCTTTCTCTTCTTATCTTGCAGCTCCAGATGAGCCAGGCTTAGTTTCTGTTCAGTAACATGCCATTTGGTTAACAGTACACAATGTGCATTGGATGCCTAGCCAGACCCAGGACACAGTGTGTGCGTCTGTGAGAGAGAAGAGCGGCATGGCTCACAGCAGGTGGCTTCAACCCAGGTCCTTCCAAGTTTAAGTCCACGCAAGTGTCAGCCATCAGGAGGCCGGACAGGGAGGCTAGAGCTCCGTGTATCCAGTGCCATCAGTGGGCTTCGCTTTTCTAGAGGGACAGGTTGGACATCTACCTTCTGCCTGCCTCACTCTGCAGAGAGGAAGGCAAAGCTCTTCCCAGCCACAGCAGTCTTTCTCGGGACCCTGTGGGGAAGACCTGGAGGTAAGGGGTTGAGGTGGAGGGAAACTCCATGTCCAAGATCAAGGTGTTGGCAGAGTTGATTTCTTCTGAGACCTGTCAGCTTTTAAATGGCTGTCTTCTCCTTGTGTCTCCACATGGTATTCTGTGTGTCATGTTGGATGGAGCCCTGCCCATATGACCCTTAGGTGCTTTTTTATAAAGATTCTGTCTTCAGATACATTCTGAGGTTGTGGGAATAAAGACTTCAATATTTTAATTTTGGGAGTTTGTAACAGGCACAACATAATAACTGTACTAGCTGCTAATTATCAAATGTACCAGGTCTGTACTGAACACTTTTCAAATATTGTCACATTTAATCCTCAAGGTAACCCTCCGTTATTTTTAGGGTCGGGTCCCTGCTGTGTCTGCTGGCATGGAAGCATTGCATCCTCTGCCCATCTATACTTGGGAAGGAACTGACTTTTGCAGAGTTGGCAATCACTGTAAAGCTGCCTTCAGCTGCTCACCAGGTCTCTGATGAGGTGGTGACTTCTGGATGACTGGCTCTATCCTCTCTTTGCCAAATTTTCTTTAAATTTTTTTGTTATTGATATATGTTCATGATACATAACAACTACATTTATTTTGGGAGGAATCTGTGCATATAAATATTATATCTTGATCATATTGGATCCTGGATCCTTCTCTTGTCCTTCCAGGTTCTGCAGTTGCATTTGTGCAGTGCTGGACAGGAGAAGTTTCTGCTTAAAAGTTCGCTTGAAGGAATAGAACTCAGCCTCCTGAGCTGAGCTTTGTGAGTGTGTGTGTGTGTGTGTGTGTGTGTGTGTGTGTGTGTGTGTGTGTGTGTGTGTGTTTCTGCTTGCCTGCTTCTCTGTCACCAGATCACTCTGGGAGCAGTGATGCTCTTAATTAAGCTGAGATCTGAAGTGCTTAAAATGCAGAATTCACAGGCAAGCTGGCTGATGCCTGAGGCTGAGAAAAGATGCTCTTAACTTTTAGAAACCTAGATGCATCACACTGAAAAAGCCCCTTCATTCCCATGGGGGTGGCTCACAGGACCAAAAAATGAGAACGATGTGAGCTTAGACGGAGTCAGGCTCCTCCACCTCTCTCCCACGCCAGCAGGGAGAGGGAGAGCTGCCTTCCACAGAGAAGACAAGCAGGGCCTCTCTGTGGACCTCCTCTGAAGATGTGAGGGGAGCCCCAGTTTCATGAAAATATGAGTGAGTGAGCTTATGAAGGAATCCCCAAGTGAGACAATTCCGGTTGTCATAAAGTACAAGAGACCAGAAGCCTGGGTGTGGTTCAGAGACTACAAGTGCATGATGGGAGTTTGAAGCCCATCCAGGACCTTAAACACTCACCTCCGGTTCCTGAATGTGGGGTTGTTCCAACTGCCCTTTTACCGTTCCATTCAGGACACTTGGCAAACGACTGTGGACTCTCAGATGCGGTCCCATCATGCAACTCTGTTCACCTCAACTCCCAGTCAAACCCACTTGACAGCTAGGCAGGCATCTGTGAGTGTCCTTTCTCTTCCCTAGCTTCTGGGGAATGCTACAACAGTGTTTTCTCATTCATCCATAGTCAGGCTCCTTGCAGCTATTTAAATAACCTTATCTACACTCGTAGAGCACTGACTAGAACTTTGGTCCCTCTTTGGTCTCCCTGAAACCAAGACCCCTTTGGTTGTGAAACGAAAGCAGAATCTCCAACTGAATGAGGTCTGAAAGCAATAATTCCTCATGTCTCTATTTTGCTCTTGCTCATACCCAAATGAACTGGACTTGGCACAGCCCTGATCACAGCTAAGCTATCTTAGTGTCTACTTACCTAAGGGTATTCCTGCTGAGTGGGTGAATTATTTAAAAATTACCCCTTTGAACAAACCAGGAAAGAAACAGGAGCTGTTCCAGTGAGCTGGCTAGGCAATTGCTTGACATGGAGAGAGGAGTTGAGCTCCTGCTCTTGCCTCTTGGACCAGGTGCTCCTGCGCAGGGACCAAACTGCATAGCACTTCAGGGCATCCCGGGATCTTGCCCTAAGTAGACAGAGGGGCTGTAAGCTCATTTTCTTCTTCTCCTGTCTCACCAATCTGTGTCTTGGATTCCTAAACAGTATGCCTTCAGGTCTCTTCATTTTCCACCCAACCAAAAGCCTCTTATGGACTTCAGCCTAAACCCACATGAGGTGATCGTGAATATCTAGCTTGTTAGTCGGATCATTAGATATATTGGGAATGTAGATCTTTTGCATTCACTTTCTCTAGAACCTGACCACATGACTAGAGGCAAACCATTGATAACATCTCAGTAACAATATCCCTAGTATTTTGAAACAAGGATTTCCCATAAATTTCCCACACCTGATTTTATCCCTGGATCCTGTCTTACTATGTGCTACTGCCCAGTCTGATGCCAGAGCTGTCACATTCTTCCCTGGCCTTGGTTCCCTAGTAATGACAGTTGCTGGTCTGCAACCCCTGACCCCACTCATCCAAATGATTTTTATTTCTTTACTTTTTGATACAATGTCTCATTATGTTTTCCAGTCTGGACTTGAACTCGTGATCCTCTTGCCTCAGCCTCCCAAGTAGCCGGGATACAGGTGTACACCACCCATATGTTGCTCATTTTTTAAAAATTGGGTAAAGAAGTCCTTCTCTCTCACTAAAACTGATTCCTGGATAGAAAAATTCTCATTGTTTTTAACTCCTGGATTTACTTGCAGGTCTGCCTGACATGGTGACACGGCCAGCCTAGAAAAATCTATGAAGTGGTGATATGCACCTTCTGGGCCCTTTCACACTTAGAAAATTCTTTCTTTCTTCCAGGACTCTTCCCCTTTGGCACTAGTCTGGGTCTTGTTCTTATTTATACTTATGGGTGAACTAATCTGTAATAGGGAATCAGTAGATGAGTCAAGCATATAATGACTTAAGGTTCACCTGTTCACAGGACACTGGCAGTTTCAAATGAGGACTTGCCCCAGACAAGCGAGGCCATAATCATTAAAAGGGAAATGGTACTCTTTTTTGAAACTTTCCAAAGTCAGAGTGTCTTCAGGTTGAGCCTACTTTTCAATAAGCAAATATGCCATGAGGTGGAAATTTCAGGATCCCCAAAAACCCAGAGGTCAGCAGTTGCATCCAATGGCATCTGATTCTCTATTTAGGTGGAGCACAGTGGGTGTGTATTCTCAGCCATCTTTTTGGTCTCCGTGTTACCTTTCTCCCCACAATTTGTGTGGAGCTGGACCCCTCACATGCTCAGGGTCAGGGTCCATGCAGAAAGTTTGTGTACTTGCGGTCACTTGTTTCTTCTACGACAGGTCCCTCTGGCGATGTGGCAGTACTTGGGTTCCACATTAGCAGTCCCAGCCGAGGTGTCCTCTCTGTTCATATTCAACAGCAGACTGGACTTCTGTAAGGCAGACATTTCTCACAAGAGACTGACAAGCACACTGTATCTGCCTCTTTCCTTTGGCAGTAATGTGGGATTTATCTTCTTGAAATTTATTTTTTACTCAGATCTTTATGAGCGTGGTTGGCTTGAGAAAAACAGAAACTAATTGCTATCTTTTGTTTTTTCCTCAAAGTAAGATAAATAACTCACTAAATATTTGAGATGTTAAGATGTAAGGGAGGTTATGGAAAAGAAAATTCAGCTAAGTATCTCCTAATGTAAGTAGAGCTTCTTCGATTTACATGGGGGACCTTTTCTTCCTTTAACAATAGACTCACACTTTTGTTCTGAAATATATTGTCATGAAGTACAAGGTCAGAAAGGCCCTAAAGATGGAGATGATAAAGTTTCTTCTCTACTTGAGATTTTCCTTTAGTCCCAATGGTTATGTGTATAGCTGTCTAGGCTTCTGTTCTCTCAGCTCTGAAATGGGGATAATAGTTCAACGACACACAGAGTTGCTATAAGAATTAAGTGAGCTGCCATTACAAAGTGCCTGGGACACAGCCTGGCACAAATAAGTGCTTTTGAAGTGTTTTAATTAATTAAAAATACATACAGTAAGAAAGCCCTAGATTAGGAATATGCAGATTCACATGGGAATGGAGAAAGTAATCCAGGTGCCTTGGAGCACGGAAGACCTGGGTGGCCAGAGAATGAGAAATTGGAATAGCTGCAGCCAGGGGATAAGACCTCAGCTGGGTCTTGAATGATGTGCAAGGATTCAGTTTGTAGAAAATAGCTGAGAGCATTTCTTGAACATGAACTACATGGGTTATAAGTCACATAGCCCACCCAGAATATTGTGTGTAGAAGGCTTCCCTGACTGGGCCGGGGAGCTCAGGATTCCTCTTTAGCACTTGGTCCTTACCCGTTCCTCACCATTATCACACCACCATGTTACAGCTCTTTTCCACTAACTTTCATTCATGGCATCTACTGGGCACGGGCTCTGTGTCAGGCATTGGGCTGGCTCAAACAAACCCAGAAACTCCTAAGAAAATGAGGTGGTTTCTCTGGCACCAGAGTTTCCAGAGTACACAGCTGACTCAATAAAGGAGTTTCAAAATTATCATCAGGAGAGTTTCCATGTCTATTAGGGAGGGTTTTTTTTTTGTTTATTTGTTTGTTTTGTTTTAGTACCAGGGATTAAACTCAGGACCTTGCACTTGCAAGGCAGGTGTGGTGCCACTGAGCTAAATCCTTGGCCTAGTGAGGTATCAATTTACCCCTGGGATTTTCATATCTAAGGAGTTGTATCTTAGCTGAAAGAAACTAAGAAATATAGTTTACTGTAAAGAGAATAAGTGGACAAAACTTATTTCTTGTGTTCAACATTTCTATGATCTTTGTTTATTCAAATCTGTGCAGAATTGATTTTTTTCTTAAATCAGGAGTTCAGAGTACCTCAGAGGAGAAAGACTAATTGAATATTATTGATATCAATTTAGGAGAATTTATTTTAAGGCTCTGAACAATTTACAATTGTTTAGCTGAACAATTACATGTTGTAGTGGTTTTGGAGCATGCTTGCAGCATTTTTTTCCCCCAGTACTAAGGACTGAACCAAGGGCCTTGCACATGCTAGGCAAATGCCATACCACTGAACGCTAGCTTCAGCCTGTATTTTTTTGTTTGGAGACAAAGCCTCTCTAAGTCGCCCAGGCTGGCCTCAAACTTGAGATCCTTCTACCTAAGTCTCCTAAGCAGATGGGAGTGCAGGTGTGCACTACTGTGCTTGGCTGGCTTGTGGCTGTGTGTGCTTTTATTCGCCAGTGTGTGTTCCCTCAAAAGGGTTACAGGTGGTGTTTTGAAGGTGGGAGATTCTTGGAAGAAGTCTGGGAGGAAAGATGGCGGGGAGGGCAGATACCAGCAGGACCATGAAGCCTCTTGGCAGTTTTTAATTTGAGACATCCTGTGTTAGGAGATAAAAACAGCCTGGCAACTGGTCTTTAAAACAATTGAAAATTTCTCATTTTGCCCATTTGAGGTGAAGGTGAGTTTTATTCATGACGAGCTCAGAAATAGCTGAAAACTCATATTTTTTAAACAGGACCATAAGGAACACAGGAGTCTTGAGGCTCAGAAAACCATTTTCTAGCCTTCAGTTTGGATCTACACACAAATTCTGTAAAAATTTTTAAAGGCTGATGAAAGATACACCCTTCAATAACCTTGGAGTCAGCATTATATATCCTGATTTTATTAATCATTAATATATAATACAATGATATAAAGTACAAAATAGCAGCATATAAAATGTGTTAATGAAATTGTTTCTTATGTAAGAGATCCCTGATTTCATAAGGTGGATTCTCTAAAGATGACTTATGTCTTTTCCCTTTTGTCTTTCTTTTCTTTCCCTCCTCCTTTGTCCCTTCTTCCCTATCCCTTGCCTTTCCTACCCTCCTTCCCTCTTATTATAGCTCTTTGCTTGAAGAGTTCAAATTATTAGAGCATAGGCATGAAATACTTTTTTTTGTTGTTCAATAATATCAACTCTACCTACCAGACCCTTAAGAACATCAGAACCTTTATTTTATAAGTTTTCAGTCATGGATGTCAAAAAGTTTTATTTCTATTATTTTCAGGCTTAATTTTATTTGTACAAAATTAAAAATTTATATTTAATTTAAAGTCTTCCCTTCCCTTCACCTTTAGCCCTTCTTCCTATTTTACATTGTCAATTATCTCATTAGGAAAGGTGAAGGGAAAGTGGGAAGGGTAGGGGAAAAGTAATAAGGGAAAGAAAAAAAAGAGGAGAAAATGAAAAAATGGAAATAAAGTGTTTGTAAATGGGGAGGGGAGGAGGGGGTGAAGGGAGGGAAGGGATAAGGGGAAAAAATGAGAATCAAGACCTGTCATGTAGAGGTACACGATCCCAGTAATGAATGTAACTGTGCTGTGTACTAAAATGTGTCAATAAACTCAATGAGGACTAAAAAAGTCTTCCCTTCCCCACTGTAGGTTAGATTTTCACTATTACCTTCATCCATGCTCCCTCCCCAAGATTCCCTGCACTTCTGCTCCGAGGCTGGGCCAGCAAGGTTTCTCTCCTTTCCTTGGTGGTCACACCAACGTGCTGCCAAAGCTCTTGTCTTGAGGTGATCTCAGATTCCCCAGGTGCTGGGCATCCTCTGAGGGACCCTGGAGAGCAGCAGCATGTGTCTCCTCTGACATAGACTTGTCTGTACCACTGTGAGGTCCCTCTTCTAGTCTTCTCTCCACAGCTTTCGTATCTGGTCCTGTGGGCAGGGAGTGATTCAGCTTCTGAAAGTTTGGGGATCAATCACAGAAGGAAATTATGCGAGAGATCCATCTAACTTTTCCCAGTGTCCTTTCCCTAATTTGCAACTTGCCTGTGGCTTGGCAGGTATTCATCGACGGGAAGAAATGTCAGCTAAATGAACCCTGATACAGATTCATTCATTCATCAAATACTCCTTAAGCTATGCATTGCGCTATCACTGGTGATGCAGCAACACTGCCTGTTCTCAGAATGTTTGCACTGCAATAAGGAGACAAAAGCAAAGAGGTGTATGGCAGAGGTGGGATGGGTTGTATAGAGAGAGGTTCCAAAGTATGAAAGATGGGGCCTGGGGAAGGCCGAGGGAAGGTTACCAGAAGTAGGGTTACTAAAACAACCAAGTTTTATGGGTGCTGGCCTTGAAGATCAGGTAAGTAGGGCATACCTGGTGCAGGGAATGGCACCTGTGAAGTCACAGAAGCTCGAGATATGACCTAGACAAGAAAATCCAAGGAGCTCCCCACAGTCCAGCCTCAGTTAGGGCTCTTCAAGGGAGCCAGAAAGACGCTGCAGAGGGAGGCAGGTCGGCAGAAGCTCGTGAGGGCCCTAGTCTACTCTGTCTGGTTTGCAAAAGCCCTGGAAGAATTGAGAGGCGGAAAAAGTGGCAGTTGTGGGCCATGTGATCAGATGTGTAGCTTCTAAAGCTTTCAGACAGAGCTGAAGGTGAAGAGACCAATAAGGAGAGGATTTTAATGTTTTGCTGGGGATTTCCAAAGATATACAGGAAGCCTGCAGTGGTAAGGATGGAAAGAAGGAAACAGACTTGACAGGTTTCGATTCTTTTCATGTAGGATTGGCAAGATTCATTGACTGTGAGGAAAAGAGAGAGGGACCTCTACAGGCCCTTTGGTTTCTGGCTTGGGTAATGCACTTTTTTTTTCATTGAGTTTATTGGTGTTTTTTAAGTATGCAGTACAGTTCCATTCATCATTGGGATCTTGTACCTTTACATGACAGGGCTTGGTTCTCATTTTTTCCCCACACCCCTGTCCTCCCTTCATTCCCCCCACCCTCCCTATTTATAAAGACTTTGTTTCCATTTTTTCCCTTCTCTCATATTTTTTCTTTTCCCTTCTTTCCTTTCCCTTCCCACTTCCCCTATAGCTTTAGCCCTTTTCTTCCTATTTAACATTGTCAGTTATACAGTTTGAATCTTATTTACACTTTTAGTTTTTGGTGGTGCTCATGGCAACAGGACAGAGAAATGCAGAAACTACTTAGGAGGGAGGGATGGCTTCAACTTTGGATGTGCTGAGTTTTCATACTTTGAAATCTGCATTGAGAGAGATTTGTAGGCCCCTGAATAAACTGACTCCAAGACAGGTAAAGAGGACTGGGAACAGATCTAGGTGGGAACAGCATATGGGCATCTCCTGGTGCTTTGACACTCGGAGATACTGCTTAGGGACCCTATGTAGGGGTGTGAGGCTTAGACATTTGCATCTATGTATAAATTCATATGGTATAACATTTATAAGGTTATTACAAATATATTGGCAAATAGGAAAAAAGACTTGTGAGGCAAATTGTTTTGAATTTCACTTCAGAATATGTGGGCCAAAGTAGCAGATGACATATCAAGGTCCTGTGGGATGATTCTCGGAGGCCTGGGTGAACACAGGGAGGCGTTTTTAAGTGAAGGTCTGTTTTACAATTACAGGGGTAGGACAGCAGAGAAACCAGACTTCGAGCTGAGATAGCAGTTTTCCCCTCCCCTCCTATTTAAGCTTTCATTGAATTTGGAAATCATATCTTTCTTTATCTGGGTCAAGGACTTAAAAAGAGAAGGCTAAGAGAGCTCAATACAAAACAGCATGTTCTGAGGTTTGCATTAATCCTCTTAAAGCACTCACACAAAGGAAGTAGGAAGGAAGAAAAAACAAAAAGAAAATGCTTTTTAACAGACAGTCATCTTGTTTCCTTTCTCCTCTTTTTTGGGGGGGTTTGTTTCTTTTTTCTTTAAACTTAGCTTCTGAACTTATTTTGAAACTATACCAGCCCCTTTTGGTAAGGAGGTAACTGGCATTAACTGCTTTCATGGTCATAGTGATTAAATTCTCCCTCCTCCCTCAGAACCAAGGCTTTTGGGGAAAATAATGAAATATTCTCAGGAGTTTGATTTCTTTCCGTTTTTTACAACCTGATAAATGTGTGATAGGTGCACTAGGCAAGCATAAATGCTTAATAATATCACAGGGCAGAAACCTTCATTTTCAGGGAAAACTTAGATAAGAATAGAGGAAAATTTCTCCATACCAGTACTCAGAGATCTAAAATTTAAACAAAATTTAAGTTAGCTTTAAAATTACATTCAATTACAAAAATTTTAAATGATAAAACCCAATGCACTAAAGTATTTGATGAATTTTTTCAACCTTGAAGATCTAGTGGCAATGTACATTTTGTAAATAACAAGACAGCCATTTTAAGAGTCAATTTCATTTCTCCCTATTGACTCAGCCATCCTATTGCTCTGAAGTTTATTTTAAGGAAATAGACTGAAAGAAGAAAAATTTCAAAATACTTGAAAATTTTATTGCGGTGTTTTCTGCAAAAAGCAACTGGAAGACACGCAAAGGTCTCCAATGAATCTGAATTTGCTTGGATTTCTTCAGTTTGAAGTTGTGGAACGTATCTCAATATACTGTTAAAATTAATACAGTATATAACCAGGAGGATTGTGGGGAAACATGAAAACGGATAGAGGCTGGGAAAGGGAAGAAATGTAATGCATTGTAATGAATGTGCAACGAAACGAAATGCTCCTCGATTAGGATGGGGTTATGTCTTGCTCGACTGAAATTAGGGAAGTAAGAAATGCACTGAGCTCGTCCGAACTGCGGAACATCACAGCGCAGCGCCACAGCACAATGCGGGGTACCTGTTATCTTTCCTCTTTATTGGGGGGTGGTGCCTGGGACCTTCAGCTCACCGCCACTGCTGCCCAGCACCACAGAGGAAAACAACAGATAATTCACAGATGGATCGGGAACTTTCCTACGAGTCCACCCCCTGCCGTGTTCATGTGAGCTTTCCTAATAAAGCGCCACAAAGTAGGTGGCTTGCGGGTGAGGAACTGGCTCCCAGGAGAAGTCTTACAGTGCCTGTCTGTGAACTGGAGACCCACGGGAGCTGCTGATGTGATTTAGTCGGAGTAGCTGCAGGTGCAAGTCTCGGTCTGAAGTCGAAGGCTCCAGAACCAGGAGCACTGATGTCACGGGGGCAGGAGAGGATGCCTGAAACACGGAGGGAACGCGTCTTCCGTTGCCTTTTTGGTCTGTTCAGGCCCTCAGCAGATTGGATGAGCCCCCTTTCACGGGCAAGGACTGCTTCCTTCACTCAGTCTCCCGGCTGGTGCGCGTCTCTTCTGGAAACATCCTCCCAGGCCCTCATAAATGATGCTTTACCCGCTCTCCACACATCCTCAGCTCAGCCCAGTTGGCATACACATTACTCATCATCCGGTCATATATGCCAGTAAGTCACAGGTATTATTGTGTGAGTACACGGAAGACGACAGAGGAAATCTAATGAAGTTGAGTAGAAACTTTACAGCACCCTTCCATGCATTGGACTCATGGATTGCAGTCAAGGCTACGTGATGAACACTGAGGTCACAGATTACAGTCACAGGTCAGATGACGTGGATGATGGACTCTTGTTCTATCTTTTTTTAAAGAAAATTACTGCTAAAGCATGAGCATTGCAGGAGTGATATTTATGTGTTGTTTTTAGTTTATTCTTGTTCTTTAGAGCTTTGGGGCAAGACAACTTTTGGATTCTTCCTTCTCCTCCTCCTGTTTTCCTAGCGTTCCTTCCCTCACTTTCTCCTTCCTTTATCACGAGTATTATACTTTTAAAAATGAGATAAAATAATGATCTCATATGCTTTCCACCTCCAGGGAATGTAGGGGAAAGTCTTCTGCCCATAGACGCAGGAACTTCTTGCTCCCACACCCTCTATCCTGGGAGGGCATGGCTTTATAAAAGAACATAGACTTTGCATATTTTGAAGTTCTGTTTATGAACTAAATCATCTAAATATCAGGAGAAACCTGAATCTCTGTGTCTTGCTAGTTTTAAAACTGAATTAATAATGAAACATGATGAGATTATTTGGGTGAGCGGAAAGCTTATTTTGGAGATTATCATGAAAGATCTAGCGCTTTACTTATGCACACAGTAGGCAATTCTGATAGTTTCTTTCACATCTTGAAATGTCACAGGTTGTGGAGCACCAGGACTTTCTAAAGCAACTCATACCCTTCCTATACTAGTTGTCTAGAGCTGCTATAAGAAAGAATCACAGACTGGGTTGCTTATACAAGAGAAATCTATTTATTCACCCTCCTGGAGGCTATAATCTGAAATCAATGTGTCATCAGCATTGATTTCTCCCAAAGCTTCTCGCCTGGGTATGTAAAGTATTTGTTTGCCTTCTTCCTATCATCTATGGGGTCATTTTTCTTTTGTCTTGTGTCTGTCTCCAAATTTCTTGATCTATGAGGATAGTAGTCCTATTGGACTAAACCACAAACTGGTTAATTCATTTTAGCTCAATTACTGTATTTCTTTAAAAATCCTAACTCCAAATGTGTTTACATTCTGAGGCTCTGTATATTTGGACTTCAGCATGTGAATTTTGAGGATAATGTGGTTTCATTCATAACCTTCTCTCCTCTTCACGTCGGGTCTCAGAGAATTTCTTTTTTTCTTTTTTTTTGATACCGGGGATTGAACTCGGGTCCTTGCTTTTGCAAGGCGGGCCACCTAACCACTGAGCTAAATCCCCGCCCCTCAGAGAATTTCAAAGGGGCAAATTTTGGTGAGATCTTTGCTAAATCCATATTGACAATAATTCACCATTCAGCATTGGTGATTGTTTTTTCACTGGCAGTAATTGCAAAAGTGCACACATTGGAAAATATACACGGAGTGTTGACATGTTTGGTAAATGTACTATTGAGTAGATTTCTTTTAATCTTACTACCAAGGTTAGAGGGTTTATTCACACATTTCTGTTGAGGGCACACCAAGTCTCAGCAATGTCCTAGTCCCTGGGGGACAAGAACACATAATAGTTGCCCTTGGAAGTTCAGAGTCAAGATGGGAAAAAGAGAGAGGGAGGTAAGGAGAGACAAACAATTCTAAAGCAACATGAAGTTGTACAAAAGAAAAACAGCAAAATATGTTACATTAAATTTATTTCATTATATTTTATTTTTTAGGGGGTACCGGGGATTGAACTCAGGTCCTTGCACTTGCAAATTTAAATAATGACTAGTGCTAAAATTAGAAATGCAACTGTGCTTAGATAAGGGTTAGGTTTTTGAAGCTGCAGTTTAGCTACCTGTAATCAGTATCTTAAAATAAAACTCACCTAGACTCCTGGCTTGCTTAGTATAAGGTCAAAAGTCAGAAATTCAGGTAACCTGGAAGTTGGAGCAATCTCCATATCTAGAAAATAAACCGATCTTCTATACTTATAGTGAGGTGATTAATACTTGTAACTTCAAGTAGGATTTACAGATTGCAAAACTTTAGATGCAAGATCTTGTCATCTTGAAGCCACAGGTCAAATACCAAAGTACTGAAATATGAAAAAATTACTGAAATACTCACTACAAAAGGTGCTGGAGATACAGGCATATGGAGGAACAGAAAGGCCAGAAGGCACTACTAATAAAGTCAACAACAACTGTTGCATCGTGCAGTACAGGCACATTGCACAGGCAGATTTGATTCTACGGACTGAGGTGGGTGGGATATGGACAAGATGAGGTACAGATGTCTCAGGTATCAGGCATCATGGGTCGCTTTTTGGAGAGCGCTGGGAGGATGAAGCCTTAACAAAGACTCAAAGGGGAGTGAGCTACGGTGAGCTCCCATAGGGTCAAAAGAGCGAATATCAACCAAACCAGGAATAAGGGTCTCTGGTGTTGACAGGGGATGAAGGAATGGGTACCTTCCCTAGCTATTATCCCCAGTGGCTTCCGTGCCAACGATGGACGAGGGTAAAGATTCAATCCTGAAAGAGTCTCTCAGATTTATCTTTTACCGGATAATGGAAAAGAGTGAGCCTGCCCATCATTTCCACCGAATCTTAGAAAGTCTGAAGCGCTGTGCGTCTCCTGGAAGCAGTGATTTGCAAAGGCTGCAACTATCCGTGAGTCATTGCTATCTGTAAAGCCGGCTGCCGCCTTCTCCAATTGGAAACGTCCTTAGGCTCACCTTTCGAAGTGATCTATTCCCGAGCGGCAGCAGAGATGCCTAGGTTGTTTTTTATTTATTTATTTTTGAACTGTTGAAGAGAAGGCTCAGGTGAGAAATCCAGTGTCTATTTTAGCGCAGGGTGGAGTAGAGGGAGGTTGGGCTGAGCTAGGCTTTGGAGCTGGTTTGCTTCGCAATTTCATTACTAAGGACATCGGATCTCATTCCTACGCAATGGTATTAACTCTGTATTTGCTCAGTCACGATATTCTGAAGCAGACCTCGTGTTTGCAAAACATTTTAAGCATCTTGGAAAACTGGCATTATTTGTGTACAAAATATTACTGCATGTGCTGTTTGCCAAATAATTCAGAGAAAGGTTTAGCTGACTTTCTTGGGTTTACTGATTTAGAAGCTTTTTTCTTCAAAGTGGAAGTAATGATTCCTCTGCTTAAATGTAGCTCTGGGCACAGTTACAAATTTTCAGCATGTTTTGGCTAGTAATACTCTACATCAGCTATGCAGCAATTTGGCATTTTTGTTGTTGATGTTTTCCCCTAATACAAAATGTTATCTATTAAATGTTTAAACATTCTTTCTGCTAGTAAAATATGGTTACCTTTAATAACATTTCTGTTCTGCAACTTAAAAGAAAATAGCTTTGCTGGTATCAAGTGGTGGGGGTGGATCCAATATTACATATTCTTCTAAATATTAGCTGAATAAAGGAAAGCAAATGGGAGCATTTTATCTTTTGACTATGCAATTTTGTACAGCTTGTTTGTACCCATCTCTGAAAATACACTGAGTTTCTTAAAAGTGTCAGTGTTAGTATAGTGTTAGTGTATATCTACCCTGTTTGTACCATCTCTGACAGTATACTAGTTTCTTAATAGAGTTACTGTATAGTTTATATGCTATATGTATATGGCAGTACGAGCTAGCAGTGATGGCGAACCTTTTTGAGTGTTCAGTGATACAAACAGCTCACTGTTTCACGCAGGCCATAGTCCACCACCACTGAGCTACAGGGTATTTCCCTCCTCTCTTTCTCCTGAAGAATTGGTTTAAAGTACCAATTATATTCTAGGCACTTACTCACATCATTCAGACAATGCCTATCTTTCTTATGAGCGATTGTTTATTTTTAAAATAGAGAAGCTCAGATTTCATGGTTTAAACACTTGTATGGAGATGATTATTATTGAATATTTGCTATGTGTTACACTCATTATATTCTAAGGAGGCAGGAATCAGATATTGATCCTAACATTTATAAACATAATGGAGACCTGTGAAAAATACCATAAATATATCCATAAAGAAATCCAGTGTTGGGGGCCGGGGATTTAGCTCAGTGGTGCCGTCGCCTGCCTTGCAGGCTCGAGGACCCGAGTTCAATCCCTGGTGCCAAACAACAACAACAACAAAAAAGAAATCCAGTGTTGGATAGATATATGTAGCAGAAACAATGCCATATAAAAGACTTATTGACTACCATATTCTAATGATGAACAAACATGAATATATTTGATAATTTATTTCAGGATGCAGGCAGTAGTTTTTGCTGATTTCCAGCTAAAATAACTTATTTTCAGCACTTGTTTGCCTCTGGATTTATGCAAGTGTCCTGAAAATATACCTCATTAAATGTTTCTCTATAAAACGTAAACTACATCACCTCAAATAACTGATTAAACTCATATCCGTTCACACCAGACAATTCTGAATACCACACTAAGCACACTAAATACAGTGCTCCTGTTCTCTGCATGTTCACATTTCTTTCACAACCCACAGGACCCCTTTAGATAAATGTTCAGGACATGAAAATGTAACCCTTCCTACATTATACTCTTGTGATAAGGTTCATACTCTTTAAAATGCATATTAAGACAGTACTAGGATGCAGGGATTTGTGTGTGTGTGTGTGTGTGTGTGTGTGTGTGTGTGTGTGTGGAGGACAACAGAAGGACTTTGACTTGAGAGAGCTTTGAGCCAAGAAGAGTGAGGACTCATACATTTTGGGAGCTGCATTGCTCAGATGTCAAAATAGTGATAGTTTTGAGACAAGAGGTGTCACAAGGCAGGATGATAATATGTCATATGGAAAGTAGTAACAGTACGACTTCAGAGCTCTGCTGGATACCGGGCTGTGCACTGTCAGTGTGAGGTAGGAGATCTTCTAATCCTCAGAAGATAGCATTCTAAGGAACAGGTGGGAGGCGTGGGGGCAGATGGGATGTGTGGTGTGAGCAGAACCAGGCAAGCTGGTACGGCTGCCACACTGTGAGGAGCGGAAAGAAGAAACGGTAGGAGAGGGCCGGGTTGAGAAGGCCGGTAAATACTTACACAGGGAATATTGTCTCCATTCTTTCAATGCTGGACAATCCTGGTAATGATTATGAGCAAGCAGGTCGGTGCAGAAAGTTAGTAATGAAAGCGAGGTTTTATTTGGCTTATTCTGTATACTAAAGAGCTTATATTAAATAACGGCTACGTCTTCATCTTTGTCATTCGAAAGATACCAATATAGCATATTTTCCAGAATACGTCCGTTGTAGCTGCTACACAGTTCTCACGATTTGTGTTTGGGGTAGTTAATATTTTGATATTTCCTTTGTCAGTTTAACACAGTGGAACTAGAGAGAAAGTTGGTCCAGAGCCAGGGGCTTCGTTCAGTGGTGCTTCTCCTGCCTTGTAAGCACAAAGTCCTGAGTTCTGTGCCTGGTATATCAAAGTCTGTGTAAGAGGGTCACTGGCTAAAAGAAGACAGAGTTGTTCACTGCCTTCTCTTAATTTAAGGATAAGCTCATGACACCACTCCAGCATTGACACTAATATGTGCTGATGCCAGCAAGAGCTGCCACATGTCCTGAAATTGATTTATTGAAAGATATTTCATGAGCCTGTGAACTCCTTTTTTCATTCATTCACATGCAAATCAACTATTTCTGATATGTTCCAGGCCCCGTGAATTTGTCACGATGGGTCTCTGTTGGGAATATTAACAAAGGACTTGTGATTAAGTAATTCAAGATAATTATTTAAAAGATTACTAAAAATAGAGCTTCCCTTTGGAAATTTTAACATGCACATTGTAGTGAAGAAGCGGAGAGGCAGGAGATTAGAGCGACTCAGGAGAAATCTGGAGAAAGCACGCTTGCGATTTTTGCAGTGTTTCCCTAAGGGAATGGTGTACTGGCCAGCTGTCAGCCTCTCATGTTCACCTCCGAGTCCCTAGAATGTGGCCCAAATGTACATTTAGAGGCAGACTAGGTGTGGATCGAACACAACTAATATGAGAGCTATGTGAACTGGCAAGCAGAATCAAACACCCTTGTTCAGGACGTTCCTTACACTTGTTAAACACTGACAGCAATGTGCAAAAGAGCAATCCTAAACCGGGCTCTGACTGAGGAGTAAGGGTGATTCAGCGGAGAGGTACCGGCGACCACTAGTGTCCATGTTTGTGTCCCGTTAGTCAGAGGCTAAGTCGTGTTGTACAGGTGTTTTCTAATGGACTGAAATCTATCCATAAATAAGTATATTGCCACACAGAGCTCTGTAATTCTGATGTATCTGTCACACATCCGAATGATCTCTTTCTTCCTATCCTACTTTCTGCTTCCCCTCTAGTCTCTCAGAATTTACAGCTGCACATGCCAAAAGCTGCAGTGACAGCCTTTGCAGGTGTAGCTGTTGGCTGGTACACTTCTGTGGCTGGAGGCAGGTGGTGACCTGTCCATATGGTCTTGGATGTCACTGCCTCAGGGAGAGGACATATACCCAGAGCTGGTCAGTTCTCATGATCATTAGTATCCATACCTACTGCAAGTTTGGAGGATAGTTTGATCTCAAGTGCATCACCTCCTGAAGACCCCTCTTGATTTAAATTCACAATGGAACAGAGAGTTATACTTTCTTTACTTATTTATTGAAACAGGGTCTCACTATGCAGTTCAGGCTGGCCTTGGACTCTCAGCAATCCTCCTGCCTCAGCATGCCTTGAGCTGAGATTATAGGTGTGCACACTTCTCAGCCCTGAGAGTTAGACTTTAGAAGGAAATTTCCGAATTGATGTTTGTGGGGACTAGGCTAACAGGAAAGATGCAGAGGTGGGGCACAAAGGTGACTCATTGAGGACATCTAAATACAACCTGGGATGAAAGTACCCCAAAAGAGAACAGAGCTTCTCTGCAAATCTTATCAGAGACTCGAGTTGATATAGGTAGACTCTATCTAAGACTTTTCTCTGCACAAGCTGCCTCATTTGCACATTCAGTACAGAAACGTTATCTCTGTATTTCCTGGGCAGGAATAGGCTCTGTCTCCTGTATTGTTTGCTTTGTATCCCTGCACTTTTTATGTTCCCATAGAAGAATTATGGGCACTCTGTCCACCCACTTCCCCTGGAACCAGCAGATAACACACTGAAACCTCATGTGACTATGGAAACCTTACGTACCCTGATTAATCTACTAGCAAGAAATACTGTCTCTTGGCCCCATTCCATTTTTCTTCAAATTGTTGTCTTTACCAAGTTTGAGATGACTTCAAGAACTCAACTTATTTTATAAAGTTACTCCCCAGGTCCACATTGTTTAAGCTACCCCTCTGCCACAGCAATTGTCTAGATTCCAGAGCTGATAGGAAGGAGAAAGACCCAAAAGGACGCTCTTGCTCCTAATCCTCATCCTGTAAGAGAGAGAATCCTACTGAGTTGTTTTTCATTCTTCTGCTCTCACTTGGCAGAGATGGATAGGGAACAGAGAATAGGAAAGCCATTAGGTTCTGAGTGAAGGTGCTTAAAGTGAAGTTCCCCCCAGATAAAGTGAATCTGAGTTGATCTTAATTTCTCTGAGTTGGTATATTAGTTTGGATACGTAGCCATAATAAAATACTAGAATATTTATTGGGTAGCTTCAGCAGCTAAAATTTACTCTCATGTCTCCAAAGGCTAGAAGTCCAACATGAAGGTGTAGAGAGCATGGGCTTTTCCTGAGTCTCCTTGGCTTTATATCCTTGTGCGCACAGGGCTGCTGGTGGGTCTCTCTCTTCTTATAAGATGCCAGGCTACTGGGTTAGGGCTCCATCCTTATGACCTCATTTCACCTTCATTATCTCTAAAGGTCCTGCCTCTCAGTGCAGTTGCCTTCTAGGTACCGGGCATTGGGTTTCAAAGCATAAATTCAGGCAAGAGGAGAAGGAGATTCAGTTCTGTAACAGCGGATGCTGTACAATTTGCCTTGTTCACATTTTATAATGAACAAAAAGAGGGAAACCATTATAAACACACTATTTCTGTATAGTAAGACTTATTTACCATTTTTGTGCCTTTCAAAATAAAAAGAGGTATTACTCATTTTTAATTCGCCTCTAACAACAAATTAAGTCCATAAATAAAAACTCATCAGTATTTTATAAGGAACCAGAGAGTGCTTCTCTTCCATCGTACTAACTCACTTAAATCCTCATATGTGCTTGTGGTAAACTGATCTTTCACCCTTCATAAAATTTGTCATTAATCCCACAAAAACTAACCTGTGCAGTTGATGGTCAAACAAATGGGCCAAGTTCTAGAAAAAATTGCTCCGACCTACCAAAAATCAAACAAAAAAAACCCAGACTTTTAATTAAAAGGAAGTATTCAGTTTGTCTAGGACCTTGGAAATGATTTCCACTTGACATGTCAGATATGGGTAACTTTAGGCACCATTAACAAAAACATCAGTTATTAGTGCAACTTCTAGAAGCTGATGGATGACATAAAATATATTTGTAAGTCTAAAGTAATTGTTTCGAGAAATATTTTTTGCAAAATTTTTCTTCTTATGTCTGACAGAAGTGGCCTTTCTTACCTGTAATAGTTGTGTATATTTATGTTTCAATGGATTTATTTAACTCATAGCCATTGTTTCTCCAGATTGTTTACTTTTGATTTATTCTTCTTTGCACTGTGTATTTTTTCACCAAATATTTGAGTTGCAGATCATTCAGCAATGTATTAAAGCAATGAGCTGTAACACCTGGTTATCGAACACCTGTATTCTAAACTGCAACTGGAGAGGGAAATAGACAATCGCTGACAAGGCTGTGTAGGCAGCGGAGTCCCTCATCCTTTTGATTCACACAACACTCAGTTCATTGTACAAACAAGACGGAAAGAGTACTAGGTTTATTTCAGCAATAGGTATGGCCCTTTGGGATTCTAGGTTCTAACACCTCTTACTCGAAAAAGTATTAAGAGAACTCAAGCAATATACTCTAATTTTAACTCAGTACTCAGAATTTGCTATTCATGAAATATATAGCTTTTAAAAAAAATCAATGAACTTGATCATATTTTGGAACCTCACTTCTTTCTCTGTGGAGTTGTCATAGCAACAGGAAACCAGGGTGCTATGGGGAGCTATGATTTCAGACTTCTGCTGCAGTTATTCCTGCGTGTGGTCAGACAGAGAAAATAATACGCCAGTGCTTATCCTAACGCTTCTTTTTAAGATGCATTGTGCTAGTGTAGTAGGCATGAAGAGTCCTATTCTAAAAAGTGCTGGCCTTGGCCTCTTTTCCTAGTCCAGGTTTACCTTATCCTGATCCCATTTTATTTCAGCAGCATGTTTTTATAAGAACAGTATTGTGCTATGTATTGGGCCTTGAAATAGACAAAGTGGCCAATGTGAGATTTAAACAGTTTAATTTCCTAAGTGATCTGAGTTGATTAAACACATACTCTGCACATACGGGGTTAGCTCTGGTTATCAACCCTTCCCGCCATGATATGAGCAGCTCTCTGTGTCAGCCCATCTTGGGAGGACCTTAGATCTGCTTGGGAACGGTCACTCCCCAGTTAAATGCGACGACGACCTTCCCACCCTGCACGCCAATCCTGGTAATTCCCCTCTATTCTTGCACCTTTACTCCATCGTTCTCCTCTCTTCCTTTTCTCTCCTTCACTTCTTCTTCTTTCCTTTCTCTCTCCCCACTTTCTCTTTTCCCCCACACCCTTCTGCTCCTGTTTCCTTTTTTCTTTAAATGTTTTATCCTGCAAACTCATTATATCAAATCTATCTGCTACCCTGTACCGCCCCAAATTCCAGGCTGTTTCCTTTCTTCTAAATAGATTCCTCCCTGCCCCTCTGCCACTTTCCTCTCTCCTATTTTATTTCAGGCAACAGGATACAAAACCATCGATTTCTGTGTCCAGTGTCCACTTCCTTCTGAATGTCAGGTCTCTACTCAAAGTGAAAAAGAAAGTAAGTGGGGTTATTGTGAAATTTAGAGAAGAGGCTAAAAATACGCACCAGTATTACGTACAAAGGCTGGAAGCCGAAGGGAATAGGAAAAATTAAACCTCATGCTTTACAGGAATCCTGAAGAGCTCAGTTGTGACGTGGAAAACAGACAGCCCTCTGATGCAATTACATCCAGATTTCCAAGGGAGCACTGACCAACATCTGGGTTATAGTCATTTAATACAGAATATTTCACCATTTTAAACAAAGGTATGTCAGAGCCAAGAGTTAGGCTTACATAAATCCATTTTGCAATATTTATATTATTTTAGAAGTTCATCATATTCAGATTTGCAGTTCAGTTCAATTCAAAATAAAATGCACTGATTCCCTGGAAACTCTTTCCCAATAAAAGCTAATTTGGAATTCAAAGCCATTATGAATTAGAAGGACAGAAGAAAAGAGAAATGGAAACAATGTCTTGCTAAGTGATGCTAGCGCTCATAGGTTAAGTTCTAGATTTTTTTTTTAATAGGAGGTGTTAAAAGGGATCATATTTCAGACCACAAGGGTGACAGCTGTATCACTTTGACTCTACCAGACTTTGATTGGAAGGGTTTACCTTCTTGTTTCTCCTATTAAATACACCATAAACTATTGCTAAGTGTTTGCTGCTGGAGAAGTCTTGTGTCCTTAATGAAAGCAAGTTGTGTGGCTACAGTGGGCAGCCTGGAGAGACACATGCCTTAGCAGACTTAGATATGATTTAGGTCACCTCTTCCAACACGTGCACAGAATACTAGGCCTTGCCACTAAGCACAGGCAATATGAGAAATTTAAGATCGCTGAAAGTCTTGAATTAATGCTAAGGACAAATAGGTCTAAACTCCAGGCATACACTAAAACTATCAGCTTTTCCAATCAGCACTTTAAAGGCGAGATAGCTTAGCACTATTAAAATAATTAAGGCAACTCCTAAAATAAATGAATTTCATTCTGATCAATGCTGGTGTGCTGGTATGGAGCCGGACAGAGGCTTTCATGCTGCCCTCTCAGTGCAGGTGAAATGAGTGAGTACTCACTAGGACTTCAGAGTGTTTGCCCACAGAAAAGCACTGATCAATCCAGAGCCCAGGACAGAAGCAGGAGGACACATTCTTGGGGGAGGTGTAGTGCAGTAAACACCTTCCTCATATCTGTGGTGCTGTGACTGTCCTCACTTCTGGGATGAAGTAGGGCAAATCTTTGTCCTCTAGTCTATTCCACAAATCCTCCACAGGGTTGATTTTTCTCTTTCAGTATTTTAATTTTGATATGATTTTCATGTGTGGAAAAGCTCTAAGAAGAGTTCAAGGAGTCCATTAAGTTCTTCACTTGAATTTCTCACTTCTAAACAGTTTATCTCACTTGCCGTTTTTAATATGCTACATTTAACTTGTGGCCGTTTCAAAAGGGCCATCCTTTTGCATTTTTACCCCCCAAAGGATGACAGAGTTGGTTTGCCCATAGCCTTAGAAACAGTGTGGCGTTATTTTTTTCACCAATCTGCTTGGTGAGAAATGGCCTTTTGGGAGGGTCTTCATTTACATTTCTATTACTATGGGTGAGACTGAATTTCCATATGTTTAAACACATTTAAAAGTAATTTTTGGACTGTCTGTATATGCTCTTTACTCATCTTACTCTTAAGATTTTAGTCTTTCTCCGCAGGGATTTCAAGGGTCCCAAAGATATTTGTGTTACTATGTTGTCATAATATATGCTACAAATATTCTCTCCCGGTGTGCTACCTTTCATATTTTTCATTTTCTTTCATATGAAAGTATTTAAGAAAAAACACACAACAGAAGTCATTTATCTGTCTTTAATTTTCTCTAAATTTTGAATCAAAGCTAGAAAACAATTTCCTATCCCTAGGATTTATAAGAACTTATCCATGCTTTCTTTTGGTATTTTCGTGGATGTCTTTCTCTTTCACATTTAGATATCTGATCCATTTGGAGCTTATTCTTTGTATGGAATGTGGTATGGATTTAATTGTATCTTTTCATAGAAGCAGTCTTCCCAGTATTACTTATTAAAATGCCCATCTTCATGTTTTTTTTAAAATTTAATTTATTGGTACATTCTAGGTAGGCAATAAAGTTACATTCATTACTGGGATCTTGTACCTTCATATGACAGGTCTTGGTTCTCATTTTTTCCCCTTGTCCCCACCCTCCTTTCACCCCCCTCTTCCCCTCCCCACCTTCAAACACTTTCATTCCATTTTTACATTTTCTCATATTCTTTTCCATTTCCCTTATTCCCCCTTCCCTAACCTTCTCACTGTCCCTACACCTTTGGTGCTTTTCTTTCTATTTGCTAAGTGTCCCATTAGGATCTTGAGTACTATTATAGTTTTTCACACCAGAGATACTATTCAGTATTTGCATATGTGTGACTTATTTATTTCACTCAGGAGTGTATCCTCAAAATGTACCCATTTAACTATGAATGAATCTACTTTCTCATTCTTTATGGCTGAGTAGTATCCATTTTATAAAAAAAAAACACATCTTCTTTATCCATTTTCCAATTGATGGGCAGATGGGCTGTTTCCAAGTTTTATCTATTAAAAACTGTGCCACTATAAACATGAGTGCGCATACTTCTCTGTGATATGATTCTTTTAGTTCTTTTGGAAAGATACCCAGTATAGGGATGGCTGGGTCAAATGGGACCTCTAGTCCCAGCTCTTTGAGGTAGCTCCATGTTAACTTCCATAGTGATTGCACCAGTCTGCACTCCCACCAACAATGGAGAAGGGTTCCTTTCTCCCCACAACCCCACCAACATTTGTTATTTTGTGATTTCTGGATAGCAGCCATTCTTTGTGGGGTGAGGTGAAATTGAAATCTCACTATTGTTTTCATCTGCATCTCTCGAATGACCGGTGATGTGGAGCATTTTTTCATATATTTACTTGCTGCTTTTATTTCTTTGTCTGAGAAATGTCTGTTCATTTCAGATGCCCACTTTACAATTGGGTCTTTATATTTGGGGGGGGATGGTTGTTTTGAGTTCTTTATATATTCTAGATAATAGTCCTTTGTCTGAGGAGCAGCTGGTAAAAAGTTTTTCCCACATTGTAGGTTGTCTCTTAGTTCTGTTGATGGTTTCTTTTGCAGTGCAGAAGCTTTTTAATAAGATGAGATCCCAGTTGTTGAATTTTTCTGCTGGTTCCCATGCTACTGAGGATTTGTTCATAAAATCTTTTCCTATGCCAATGTCTTTCAGAGTTCAGCCTAACTTATCTTCCAGCAAATTTAGTGTTTTTGTTTTTATGTTTAGATCTTTAATCCACTTGGATTTTAATTTAGTGCATGGTGACAGATAAGGGTCTAATTTTAATCTTTGGCAGGTTGAGATCCAGTTTTTCCAACACCATTTATTAAAGAGGTTATCTTTCCTCCAGTGGGGACTGGCAGCTCCTTTGTCAAAGATGAGGTAGCTGAGTGCATCTGGAGTTGTTTTTGTGTCTTCCAATCTGTTCCACTGATCCTCAGGTCTGCTTCTCTGCCAGTATCATGCTGTTTTTATCACAGTGGCTTTGTAGTATAGTTTCAAATTGGGAATTGTTATACCCACTGCCCTGTGTCTGTTGCCTAGTATGGCTTTTGCTATTCTAGGTCTCTTATGGTTCCAATTGAATTTTTGGATTCTTCTTTCTAGTTGTGTGAAGTATAGTGTTGGGATTTCAATTGGTATTGCAATGAATCTGTATAGCAGTTTTGGTAGTATGGCCATTTTCACTATGTTGATTCTTCCTACCCAGGAGCAGGGGACATCTTTCCGTTTTCTTAAATCCTCCTCAATCTCTTTTTTCAGAGTGCTGTAGTTTTCAGTGTAGAGGTCTTTTGCTTCTTTTGTTAGGTTGATTCCCAGATATGTCATTTTTTTGGGTGCTATTGTGAAATGAATTGTTTCCCTAATTTCTTTCTCAGTGAGTCTGTTATTTGTGTATAAGAAGGCTATTGATTTTTGAGTGTTGACCTTGTATCCAGCTACTCTGTCAAAAGTGTCAATTAAGTCAAGAAGTCTTTTGGTGGAGTTTTTTGAATCTTCAATGTAGAGTATCATATCATCAGCAAATAATGACAGTTTAACTTCTTCCTTTCCTATCTTTATTGCTTTAATTTCTTTCTCTTGTCTAATTGCTATGGCTAATGTTTCCAGAACTATATCGAAGAGGAGCAGTGATAGTGGGCATCCTTGTCTTGTTCCTGATTTTAATGTGAAGGTTTTCAGTTTTTGGCCATTTAATATGATGTTGGCTGTTGGTTTATCATAGATAGCCTTTATTAAGTTGAGACATAGACCATCTATTCCAATTTTTTGCAGAGTTTTTATCATGAATGAGTGTTGAATTTTGTCAAATGATTTTTCTGCATCTATTGAGAGGATCATGTGGTTCTTGTCCTTGACTTTGTTAATATAGTGTATTACATTAATTGATTTACGTATATTGAACCATCCTTGCATCCCTGGAATAAATCTGACTTGGTCAGGATGAATGATCTTCTTGATGATCCTCTGTATTCTGTTTGCTAGAATCTTATTGAGGATTTTTGCATCTATATTCATTAAGGAGATTGGCCTGTAGTTCTCTTTTTTAGTTACATCTTTCCCAGGTTTGGGAATCAAAGTGATATTTGCTTCCAGGAATGAATTTGGAAGTATTGCTTCTCTTTCAATTTTGTTAAAGTCTGAAGAGTAATGGCAATAGATCTTCTCTGAATGTCTTGTAAAATTCATCAGTGAATCCATCAGGACCTGGGCTTTTCTTTGTTGGTAAGTTTTTAATTACATTTTCAATTTCACTGATTGTGATTGGGGTGTTTTTATCTTCTTCGATCAACTTTGGTAATTTGTAAGTATCTAGAAATCTGTCCCTTTCTTCTGTGTTTTCCATTTTATTAGAGTACAGGTTCTCATAGTATGTATTAATGATCCTCCGGATTTCTGTGGGATCTGTTGTGACTTCGCCTTTTTCATTCCTGATTGCATGGATCTGAGCCTTTTCTTTCCTTTTTTTGATAAGGTTTGCTAAGGGTTTATCAATTTTATTTATTCTTTCAAAAAACCAACTCTTTGATTCATTTATTTTTTGTATCATTTTCCTAGTTTCCATTGCATTGATTTCTGCTCTAATCTTTATAATTTCCTCTCTTGTTCCAGCTTTGGGTTTTTCTTGCTCTTGTTTTTCTAGGAGTCTAAGGGTCTTCATTAGGTTGTTTATTTGAGCTTGCTCTGTTTTCCTAATGTGGGCATTCAGTGCTATGAATTTTCCACGTAGAACTGCTTTCATTGTGTATCATAGATTCCTGTATGTTGTATGGGCATTTTTGTTTATTTGGAAAAACTGTCTGATTTCTTCTTTGATTTCCTCTGTGATCCATTGATTGTTCAGGAGAGTGTTGTTCAATTTCCATGTGTTTGTGAAGTTGCTATGGTTTCTTATGCTATTGATGTCCAGCTTTATTGCACTGTGGTCTGATAATATACAGGGAATAACTTCAGTTCTTTTGCATTTATTCAAACTTGTTTGGTGAGCTAGTATGTGATGTATCTGGGAGAATGACCCATGTGCAGCTGAAAATGATATATATTCTGATTTTGTGGGGTGAAATACTCTATAGACATCTAATAAGTCCATGTGTTCAAAAGCTTGGTTCAGTTCTAGTATTTCATTGTTGATTTTTTGCCTAGATGATCTGTCTATTTTTGATAGTGGGGTATTCAGATTCCCCACTACAATTGTATTAGTGGTTATTTGGTTTTTCATGTTGCTTAATATTTGTTTTATATAGTTGGGGGCATTTATATTTGGTGCATATATGTTTATGATTGTCATTTCTTCCTCTTGAATTGTTCCCTTTACAAGGATGTCGTGGCCTTCTTTGTCTCTCTTAATCAGTTTTGGTTTGAAATTTGCTTTGTCTGCCAATAAGATTGCTACCCCTGCTTTTTTCTGGGCTCCTGTCGTGTGGATGATTGTTTTCCATCCTTTCACTTTCAGTCTATGGGCTTCTTTTTGCACTAGGTGTGTTTCTTGTACACAACATATTGTTGGATTTTGTTTCTTAATCCATTCTGCCAATCTATTTCTCTTGATTGGTGAATTGAGGCCATTGACATTGATGGTTATAATTGATATGTACTGACTTATTCTTGTCATGTTTTTGTCCTTTTGTTGACTCTTTTTATTTTTTGTCCTCTCTTTGTAGTTTCTAGCCTTGGCTATTTGAATTGCTCTGTTGGGCCTCCTGGTGTTGTGATCTTCATTGTCTTTCTCTAGGATATTGTTTAAAATTCTTAGTAGTGCTGGTTTAGTATTCATGAAGTTTCTCTAGTGTTCTTTGTCGTGGCAGTATCTTATTTCTCCATCCATTTTGAAAGAGAGTTTTCAAGATACATCAGTCTTGGCTGTAGGTTGTTTTCTTTTAGGACTTGAAATATCTCACTCCAGGCTCTCCTTTACCTGAGGGTTTGTGTTGAAAAGTCTGCTGTGATTCTGATGGGCTTTCCTTTGCATGTGATTTGTTTCTTTTCTCTTACTGCTTGTAGTATTTTGTTCTTCTGTTGGGTTTCTGGGATTTTGATTATTATATGTCTAGGTGTAGATTTTTTTTGATCGTGCCTAGTTGGTGTCCTATATGCCTCGCTTATCTGTATGTCTAATTCTTCCCCTCTGTTTGGGAAGTTTTCAGTCATTAATTCTTTGAACAGCTTCTTTAAGTCATTTGTATTTTCTCCTGCTACTTCATGGCCTCCTATCAGTCTTATGTTATTCTTCTTTGCATCATCTAGGAGTTGTTGGATGGATTTCTCATGTTCCCTGACTGTTTTTAAGAGACCTTTCTTTTCATGGTCACTGTCTGCTATCCTATCTTCTATATCTGAGATCCTATCCTTGCAATCTTTTATTCTGTTACATATGCTTTCAATCGAGTTTTTAATCTCCTGGATATCTGTTTGAATCTGTTTAATGGGTTCCATTTCTTTCCTATGCTGGGTATTCATTGTTTCCATTTCTTTCTTATTCTGGGCCTTCATGGTTTCTATTATGTTCCCAAGCTCATCTATTTTTTTGTCAGTTTCTATCCTGGATTCTCAAATCCTGTCTTTCATTTTGCTCACCATCTCTATGGTTACCTGGGAAATAATTTCTGTTTTGAATTTTTCTAGAGCTTGATTGATCAGTTTTTTTACTTCATGTGCTGTGAGTTCTGAGGGTCCTGAAGGTTCACTATCTGATTTTTCATCCTCCTTTGCCCTACTGTTTGCCATTGGTGGACTGGAAGCCTGTCTTTGTTGCTTGCTTAAGTGTTTCCTCATCTTTATTTTTGCTGTTGGATTGACCTTGATTCAATCTCTGGGTCATTAAATCTTCCTGATATCATTGCGTCCCAGCCTTTGATTCTCTAATGACTTATAGACATTCTCATTTTCATAACTGAGCAAACAACTCATCAAATCAATCCCTATCCTTTGTCCCTATCGATATAATCAGAAACATAATAGGATCAATCACCACCCTTTATATCCCACCACGCCTCTGCAGACTGCATCCAAGGACTGGCTCAGTCAGCAGATCTAATAGGAGGGGGGTGGTCGGCATCGCCCGCTCGGCTACCCTCCTGCCACTGTGTCTGGGCCAATCAGTGGTGCCCGCTGGAAACGGCACGGCTCCAGAGGAGGCCGTGCAGGAGAGAGGGCTCTCCCATCTTCATGTTTTGAAGTTACCTGCTTCAGATACATTCAATGTGTACTTTGTCCTGTATCCAGACGTTCCACTCTTTCATGCTTGTCCACGGACTCATGTACCAATACTACATTATTCCAATTATGGACGTGTTTTAGTATGTTTAAAGCCTGGGAGATCTAATTGTGAGTTAGGTTTTTCTTTTATAGTATTTTCCTGGATATTTCACAAAAAAAATTGCACAAAATTAAAACTAAATTTGCATCATTAAAACTAAATCCATTAAAAGTTTGCTAGCATTTTCCCTGGAATTGCACTGAATTTATAATTCATAGAGAACTGATTTTTAGTGATATTGACTCGTATTATCCAGGAACTATGAATGTCTTTTCACGGCTGAAATCTAGTAATATCTCTTAGAAACACTGTTTTTTAATGTAAATTTTGTGCAATTGTTGTTAAAATAATTTCCAGATATCTTGTTTCTTTGTTGCTATTATAAATGTTTTCATCATCATTATATTCTTCATTGTAGTTTACATTTATGAACTGCATTAAGTTTATGCTTATTAATTTTATATTCTAATTTATTGGATTTTTTATTTTATTATTTAGGTGGATTTATCAGATCACATTCTGAAAATAGCAGTGATTTTCTTTACCATTTCCAATTTTATGCACTGATATCAAGCAAATATTAAATGATAGTAGAATTAGGTGGCATTCATTATTATTTTCAAAATCTATTAAAAAACATATATTAATTCTTATTTTACTTTTTTTGCCAAGAAGAAATATTAAAATTTATTGAATAATTTTTGTATCCATGAAAACATTAAAAAATGTTTTCTTTTTAGATCTATTTTCTTAAAATAATTTACTTCCTCCTTTGAATCAACTTCACACTCTTGGAGTTAGTCATGGGCATTCCTTGTTTTCATATTATCATCATGAATACTGTTTGCTATTAGTTTTACTTAGAGTATTTACTAGGCTCAATTAGCAATGTCATTTTTCATCTTTTGGGTTCCATCTCTGCCCAAATTATTCAGGTTAGAATCTTTTGTTTTTCCTGGGGCACTGCCTTCCATGAAACTGTTTCACTGAGATTCCTGGGATTCTTCACTTCTAAAGTCACTTTTTGATATTTGAATATATTGAGTTTCATTCTTGTGTGTTGTACACTTTTGGCTGTGCCAGTTTGAACTGATGCATGACGTCATGTGTCTACCACTGGAAGCATATAGAGTAGTCTCACCCCATTGAGAAGTTCTCTTTCTCCTAAGCAACCCAACTCTACTCACTGGAAACCACTGGTGTCTTTACCCAGTCTGTTTGCCATTTTCATTATGCCATATTATTGTAATAGCATAGCAAATGGCCTTTTTAAAAAAAATTAGTTTTATTGGTACATTTGAGGTATACAGAATGATGACATTCATTGTTGGAAATTTGTACCTCTACATGATCAGTTTTGGTTCTTGATGTTTCCCCATTCACCTCCCCTTCCTTCAACCCCTCCCTATCTACAAAGACTTTGGTTCCATTATTTTTCTTTTTCTCATGTTAATTCCATTCCCTTCTTTCTTTTGTCCTACCCCTCCCACTTCCCCTTCCCCTTTGCACCTTTTCTTCCTATTTCACATTATCTTTTATATCTTTTAGTCCTTATCTACACTTTCAGTTTCTCACACTAAAGAAAGTATTAGTTATTTTTCCCCTTGTCCCTTCCCTCCTTTGCCCCTTCCTACCCTCCCCATTTACAAACACTTTATTTCCATTTTTTTATTTTTTCATATTTTTTCTTTTCCCTTATTTCCTTTCCCCTACCCTTTCCACTTCCCCTACACCTTGAGCCCTTTTCTTCCTATTTCACTTTGTCAATTATACCATTTGGATCTTATTTACACTTTTAGTTTTTCACACCAGAGAAACTATTCAGTATTTACACATGTGTGGCTTATTTATTTCACTTACTAGGATAAAGAAGGTGTGGTTTTTCTGTAAAATAGAATACTATTCACCCATAAAGAATGAAAAATTAGAGTCATTCATAGGAAAATTGATGCATATTGAGGTCATGCTCTTAAGAATATATTTCTTTAGAATAGATGCATGCCTCTAATCCCAGCACTCCAGGAGGCTGAGGGAAGAGTATCACTCGTTTAAACCCAACCTGGGGAATTTAAGACCCTGTCTTACAATAAAAACATTAAAAAGGGCTAGGATGTATCTCTGTGAAAGTCCTGGGCTCAGTCCTCAGTGCAGAGTGGCCAGGGGAGGTTAGTTTGGAATACAGTAGTAACTTCTGTGGGCTACACTTTATGAGATTAACAGTGTTGCTTTATACTCCCTCCTTCTCCTATAACTTTTAATTTCCTTCCAAAGGAGGTGTTGTACTAAATATAACTGATATGTCCATTGAAACAGATATATGCACTTTTCTTTAATCTGCTAATATGGTGAATTACAGCTACATCTTTTTTCCAATTGTAAACCATGCTGTAGTATTAATATATACTACACAGGCTCATTGATTGTTTTATACATTGCTTTATCCTACTTTTGACATATTTCAAGTTTTTTCCAACTCTGTTCAATGACTTCCAATTTTTTTCCCCTTCCAAAGGATATGAAAATAGATTTCCCTATTGTGTTTCTTTCTCTTACCATTTTTAATAACTAAAAACAAGGTTATGCCAGCTTTCACAAACCAATTTGGGAGTTATCTCCAAGTAAATTTTCTTTATGGAAGTTCAGCCTTAGCTGTCATTCAATGTTTGGTAAACTTGCCTGTAAAATTATCTGGACGAAATATTTTTGTGGTAGGTCAATGTTTAATTTAATTCAACTTTTTTTGAAGTATAGTCAAGCTTTTGATCATTTCTCTATATCTTTAAAAATTTTCAAGGAAATTGTTCATTTTATTTAGTTTTAATTTTTTGATATAAAATTAAAACATTTAAAGCTAATTAAAAGTTTTAAAATTTAAAGTTGTGATCAACTAGTTGTGATTTTCTCTTTGTTGCTGAATCAACATTTTCAGAAATATTTTTAGCTTATTTGTCTTTTCATGGTAAGAGATTGTTTTATTTGAGCTTTTATTTCCCTTTTGCTATTACCTTTGTTATCATTTTCTTTCCTTAACTTTATCTTGATGCATTTTTTATCCTTAATTCCTTGAATAGAATGTCCAGATCATTAATTTCCTCTTTAATTTTCTCCTCACATGTGCATTTAAGGACTCGTATTCATCTCTTTAACACTTCTGCCACAGCCCATAGATTTTGATTATAATTAACAATATTTCTAAATATTTCATATTCTTCAGTATTCTTCTAAACTACTTACAAATGTTTATTGAAGCACGCCAGTGGTCTGTATGATATTAGTTCTTGTGCTTTGTTAATCTCCTTCTGTGTTCTAGAGCAAGACTAATATTAGAATTCTACTTTCGCGCTGCACATATACTGTGCTTGGTATTGTGGCAATGCAAGGCTATGTGTCTATGAGTCTTTTGTTCCCATAGTGAATGGTGCTCTGGAAAAGCACACTGCCCATGCTGTTTCACTGCCAACTACTCCAGTAATTATCAGTAAGTACCAACAATTGATACCTGCTTAATTTTTCCAACATGTTCGCTCTTCCTTCTACTCCTTTCATTTTTAATCTAGTTTAAAGTTCGTTCCTTCTACAATGCATTATTTATTCTTTTAGAGAGAGCCTTGGGTGGTAAATGCTTCCCAAGTTTTTCCTTTGTAGGAAAATGATTGTTTCCTTCCCAGCCCTGAATGATTATCCGCAAAACCATAGAATTATGAATTGATAATCCCTTTCAGAGATTTGAAAATATAATATTTTGATATATAAAGAAGTTTTCAGTTTACTTTTTACTCTACCTCCTGGCGATCAATTTTTCTGGATATATTTAAGATGTTCTCTTTTATCTTTACATCATTGTGTCTATTTGTATGACTCTTCTCTTATTTAATTTTCTTTGAAATTACAGTATTTTAAATCTGCTCATCTATCATTTTTGGTTTTGGAAAAGTTTTGTCCATTACCCCCTCAACATTGCTTTTTCCCCATTATCCTTCCTGGGACTTGTATTAAACATTCTTATCTATCTTCACTCTCCATGCCTTTAGTTTCACATTCACAATTTCTCATTTTCATGGTCATTAATTTTCTATTCTGCATCCTCAAATTCCATCGAATATCCTTCTGTAAATATCACTAAGGTCACGCAGTTCTATTTAATAATTTAGAATGGCATTCAGATGCACTGAAATTAAAATTTTCATCATGACCTAGATAGTACGCTTGCATAACATAATATTGTTCAGACTGTCATAACAAAATACCACACCATGGCACTGAAATGTATTCATCGTAGTTAGATGCCAGATGTTCAAGGTCAAGGTCTGGCAGGGTGTGTTTCTTGTAAGGTCTCTCTTTCTGGTCTGTAGACAGATGCCTGCTCTGTCTCTTCATGTAGCATTTCCTCAGTGAGAAGACTCAGGGGGACAAAGGGAGAATGAGGAGAGAGAGGACAGAGGAGGGGGGATGAGAAGAAGGGGGAGATAGAGACTGAGATCTTGTCCTCCCCTTAAACGTTCATCGGTCTTATTGTACTAGGACTCTGCCCTTTTAACGGGGTCTCCCTAGGTAGTTGAGACTGACCTGGAACTCACTATGTAGCCCAGGCTGGTTTCGAACTCACAGCGATCCTCCTGCCTCAGCCTCCCGAGTACTGAGATTACAGGTGTGCACCACCACGCCCGGCCAGTGTTTGTATATTTGCTTGTGATGCAGCCTAGGGAGCCTAGAAGGTGCCTAGGTGGCCTCCCTCTGACTGTTGTTTACAGCTATTTTCCTGATCATTTTACTGAGCACACTTTCCTATTTTTGGTTTCCTAGCATATCTGATCGCTCTTCCAATTTTTGAGACATTACTTCTGTCTTCATAGTTGTTGAGATTTGGATTCTATTTTCCCACCTTTCATGGCAGGGAGGATGCAGGGGAAGAATTCAAATATATTGGATTTGGGGCTGGGAAAGAGGTACCCTGTGAGGGGGCGCAGAGCTGCGTATCTTAGGCAGGTGTGGCAGTTAAAGGCAATGTGCGGAGACGACCAAGAGCAACACCCCAGCAGCCTCTTCTGCAGTAAGAGGAAGGCTGTGGTAGCTGTGCCCCTTGGAGGCAGTGGCCAAGGTGTGCTTGGGGATGTTGATTTTGGCTTCACAGTTTCTGAGCCCAGTCTTTTGGCCCATCTTGAGATTACCAGAGCTACTTGGTGTCTATTAAAAGTTCCTCTTTGACTGAAGCTAGAGTCAATTGCTATCATTTGCAATGAAGAAGTGAGAGTGACATACACTATTCTTCCAAAACAGCCACCGTAGGGGCTGGGGATTTAGCTCAGTGGTGCTGCTGCCTGCCTCACATGCACAGGGTCCTGAATTTGATCCCACATCACCAAAGCATCCCCTTTCCTTTAATCTCTCTGTATGCCTAATACTGTCAAAAACTTGCCACACTTTGGTCGTGTGCTAAGTATTTTTCATGAACTATTTCTGTTCATTCCTTCAAGACACATACAGAATTACTATCTACCACCCACTGTATGCTCTCTGCAGGGCATGTGTATGATTAATGTTCATGTTCCTGGTATTTTTTCAAGTAACTTGCACTGAGTAGGTAGTCAGTAGATAATGATTATGTAGTGAAAGGTGAATAGAGAAGTTGCTGTGCTTTGTCTAAATTGCTATAACAAAAATACCGTAGACTGGGTGTTTAAATAATAGCAATTTATTTTCTAGCAGTTCTAGAGGTTGGAAGTCTGAGATTGGGGAACTGGGATGTTAAAGGCTGTCCTTTTGGCTAACAGATGACTACCTTCTTGCTGAGTTCTCACACAGTAGGAGGGAGGAGGAGACAAGCTTCTCTGAGATTTCTTTTTTAGGGGTTCCAGTCACCTTAGATCAAGGATCCACCTTCATGATTTCATTACCTCTTAACGGCCCTATCTCCAAATACCATTACATTAGAGGTTAGGGTTTTAAGATGAATTTTACTGGAAGACTCAGACATTCAGCTGATAATAGATTTTGCACATGGACATCTTGTGGCTTTTACCTTTGCTGGAAGAAGCAGTAGGAAATCAGGCCATGATTTCAGTTAGAAAATAGAATTCAGTGGAAGGGTCTTCTGTTTCAGCAGGTAATTTGGGAAAATGTAAGGACAACAGTACAATTATTTTGGTTAAACAGCTGAATAAAAGTCTTCCAAATTAGTAGAAACACAGACAATGTATTCCATTCCATTACTCAAAGTAAGTTTTGTTGCAAAAAAATTACCTGCAAAAAGATGCTATTATCATTCATCCCCTTCTGTCAGAGTCTCCATTTACTTCTTATCTTCTCACCGGATACTTCTTTATCTCTTCAGATATATTAATTAAGGGGCTTAAAACTTTCCCAGAAAGAATAAGAGGACATAGAGGAAAAGTAACACTTCCATCCCCACAGGATTCTTGCTGTTCCTGCTGCATAGAGAACATTTGCTGACTTATTATTTGGATCCACTGTTCAGGCTCATTCCCACCGCTGGGTTCAGTCTGGGGAACTCGAGCAGAACAATGTCTGGAAGCTGGAATTTGTTATCACCTGTAGTTCTACACTAATCCAACCGTTTCTGGAGCTGGGAGCAACAGGGGCTCAGGAGGGGAGAACTGGTCTCTCTCTGGTCACTGAGTCTGTTCTGGCAGCAGCTCAGCCAAGTGCCAGTTTTGCTTTGCTGAGGACCTCATGCAAGCAAGCAGAGGACAGGCTTTCAAAGACAAGAGTTTCCAAAGTGGAAGCATTCACTGCTGTGTAGGGTGAAGAGAATGGGATTTACAGTAAACCTCTCTCCAAACCCCAGCTGAGCTCCTTGCTAATTGTGAACAATTCTTTCACTGTCCTAAGCCCAAGAGCTTCTTCTATAAATAGGGGTCAGTTACTCACGGGTAGGACTGTTGTGCAGATTAGATGTGGTAACTCATCACGGCAACTGTCCTGAGATGAATAATCCAGATATTTTCTTTTGGCAGACAAATGAACAAATGAGTGTATGCAAGATGCGTGTTCTGCAGCTTACAAAATTACTATAACAAAGTACCCTGATGAACTGAGAGGAAAGGTTTATTTTACCTTATAACAAGTCTTCTTTTATCTCATAATAATACAAGGGGAAGGGTTATTTGAGCTCACAGCTTGGGTGGATCCAGTCCATAGTAGGGATGGAGCCATTGAATGTTTTGGGGCCTGTCGTGCGGTTTTGTATAAGGCTGGAGCCCAGGGTAGACCAAGCTGCTCCCCGCATGGAAGTCAAGTAGCAAAGACAGAGGAAGTGGGGCCAGGGTCCTCAGTGTCCCCCAGAGGTGCACCCTTGTGTGACTGGGAGGTTTCCAGTCGGCCTCTCCTCTTGAAGCTTCTACTTCTTCCCCGTAGGGACTGAAATGCCTTGGTCTGGGAAACCAATGCTTACCCTGCAGGACCATTTGTAGATCAGAACTAAGGGAGAATCCTATGTCCTAGCTCATCTTCACTGTTCACCTGCTTAAATGAAGGGAAAATCCGCACATCTGCCTTGTCAGATGTGAATTTGCCCCCTGAACTCCCAGGAGACAGCGTGCGCGCGTGCGCAGTTCTCCTTCCTTTATTCCTCACCTCCAGGGGCTTAGGTGTGCCGTTCTCCAGGCCCAGACTCCCTGTGCCAGTGTGAGCAAGGGAAGGTTGGCACTTGAAGCTGATCTTGGCACTTTATTTTTAGTCTACTCCTTCTGTGTTTCTAGAACATGGTAGGATTTGTAAGCCGGCTGGAAGCTGGGTAGGAGGTCCAAGGGATCTGAATTAGAACCGTGTTTCAACCCAGCTCTCCTTAAACACTTCAGTCTTGCAAGCACCTGAGGCTCTCACTGCCCCTTTCCTTTGTCAGCTTTCATGGCTCTTTATTCATTCTCTGCTTCTGCTACTCTCCTTGAAACAATAAAAGTCTGCACATTAAAAAGGAGAGAGGAGAGGACTGTGAGTACTCGTGATTTAATACATTTTTCCAAACACACAGAAGAAACTTTTCAAATGGAACTGGAAATAATTTTCTGTTTGCAGGAAACGTTTAGCTGGAGGAAAAATGACAATTAAATTGTCACACTTATATTTACCTAAAAATACTAGCCTGAATCCTGTAAAACTGTCAATTGCCAAGTATTTTTGATCTACAAGGCAGCAATTTCATACAATGTAATAAAAGTAAACAAAAACAAGCAACTTCAAATAAACTAAAGTATAGATGCAAATATTTGCCAAATGGATATTTTAGCGGACAGAGGGACCTAATTTTTATACAGAAATATTTTCTAATAAACCCGTTCAAACATTCCGAAAGTCCCGTCCCAGTCAGGTTGACCACTACAACAGAATATCATAGACTGCAAGGGTCAAACGGCAAACGTCGATTTCGCATGGTTTTAGGGACCAGGAAGAATAAGATCAAAGCGCTGGCGGACTCCTCGTCCGGTGATGGGTTAATGCTCTCCTGGAGCCCCGTCCTCATGGCTTTTATGAAGCGCCAATTACCTTCTGAAAGACCCGGCTCTCAAGGGTTTGTGGCGCCGCCGTGTACGTCCGGACTGAGGTGGAATTTCAAACACTTATGCCATGGCACATCCCATTCTGACTTCTCTCCCAGCCTTCTCTATCTCCTCCTCCTCCGGTTCTCACACTGGTCGTCTTTTCTTGTAGAACAGCACAGCTTTCGTGGCTCTTTATTCACTCTCTGCTTCTGTTACTGCCCTCAATACAATAGAAGTCTCCACATTAAAAAGGAGAGAGAGGGGATTGCAAATACTTCTAATTTAATTAATATGTTTTCCAAACACACACAAGAAAGTTTTCAAATGGAACTGTATGTGATGCTTTATTTGCAGGAAACATTTAGCTGGAGAAAAAGCGACAAATGCCTGTATGTTCAAAACGTGAGGGAGATTTCAGCTTTTCAGACTACCCCGGTCTCTCTGTTGCGGTGCCAGAAGTTTCATGTCGTAAAATTAGCACAGAAAGACAAGAGGAAGTGGGTTCTTATGAAATGATTTAAAAAAAATCTGTGAATCTTTTTGTATGCAATGTATCTGAAAAATTAAAAATGTATGCTCCAATTTTAGAACTCAAGAGAACATTTGCATATGTGTATGCCCATAAACACGCCCACCCATATTTGTACATATATACCCAAAATATCACTTATGATCTGAAGTAATTGTATTGCTCCTAAATTCATACATTAAAGTCCTAACTCCCAAAGTGCAATATTTAGATATAGGCCCACAAAAATACAATAAAGTGAAATTTCAAGATTAAGCTTTAGTCCAATAGGAATGATGTCTTTGAAAGAGCATGAAGAGCCACCAGATCTCTCTCTCTCTCTCTCTCTCTCTCTCTCTCTCTCTGTGTGTGTGTGTGTGTGTGTGTGTGTGTGTGTGTGTGTGTCTCTGTAGAGAAAGTATAGGTCACGTGAGGACATCGGCAGAAGGTAGCTATCCAGGAAGATCAGTCTCAGCAGAAACCTATCCTGTTAGCACCTTGGTTTTGGACTTCTAGTTTCCGGACTGTGAGTAAATAAATTTCTGTTATTTGAGTCAGTTGGCCTGTTATGGCAGCTCTAGTAAACTGATACACACACAAATTCCATGTCCTCAGAGAGGACCATATGAATTTTATATATTTGCAATATATAGTAGTAGAGGAGACCAGAGATTTATCAATGAAATTTTCCAGGAGCACAGGAGGCTCCTTACACTTTCCCCACTGTAGGAGCCCATGGGCAAAAACAGCCTATTAAGTCAGCTTTTGCCAATATATAATTCTATGCTAATGACTTATGAAATATTACCTGGTACCTGTATGCAAAGTGGGCTGCAACATTTCAACTGACATTTTTAAGATGAAGAATCCTGCAAGCTGGAAAGTTGCTCTTAATTTATCATGAGCCCATTCCAACCTTCTGGATATACTTTGAGAACCCAAGACTCCTCCTCCAGCCCATATTCAGTACATTTCTTGATGATAGCTAATACTGGCTCTGGTCAAAGATTTCGAAACTTTCCTCCCGGTGCCCAGCTCTGTCCCTTCCTACTGGCCTGACCTCCCAGCCAGGACTGAATGTTTGCCTGTCTTCTCCAGGCAAATCTTTCGATTCCATTCACTGTTGATCACGTGACTGGTGTGTAGGTGGGGTCTAGTGAATTTCTGGAACATCAGGAGTTCTAAAAGAGAAAAGGAATCCCAGTGCAGACATCCTCACTGCAGTCTTTGGTATTCTGTTGCAGAAGCTTAGGCAGACTAACTCCCATGGAATTCATGTGGGTATTAGTCTACTCGGGCTGCCATAACAAAACACTGCAGTCCAATTGACTCATCCATCATCCATCTTTTCTGTGACCTGGGATAAAAGAAAAGTAGTCTGTAAATTCATACTGCGGAGGCTTCTTATGCCTCAAAATTTAGAGGTTAAATCCCTAAGCCTCCAAAGGATGGATAGTAGGAGTTGGGCCATTCTGGAGGTAAATAGCTGGTGAAGATGGGGTTCTCATGGATAAGATTGACCTTATAAGGACAGATACAGTGTCTTGTTTGGTGCCAGCTCCACTGTATGAGGTCACAGTAGAAACATGGAAATAGGTGCACATGGAAATAGGTCATCAGCAGACACTGTCTGCTGGCCCCTTAATCTTATTCTTCCTACTCTTTAGAACCATGGAAAGAAACCCTGTTATTTAAGTCAGCCAGTCTTTGGTATTCTGTTACAGAAGTTTAGGCAGACTAACTCAGGGTTTAAAGAAGAAAGCAGGAGTTCCAGAGATTTAAGCTTTGAAGTTCAGGAAATTGCCCACCCTCTTTAATCGTGAGTCGCTGTCCTGTCGGTTTTGTAAGTACACTTCCATTTCAAGCATCAGATCTAATTGTCCCTTTCTGCCAGCTTCCTCTTCTTTTCATCTCTTGATATATCCAGGACTCCACATCGAGAGAACTGAGCAGATTTAAAAAGGCACCACTTCTTGAGGATGTTTTAGGTTGGCCTTATGATCTCTCCACTGATTCACTCCTTGGACAAACATATATTGAGTGCCACTAGGTGCCAGTTATTGCTTCAGTCAGGATAAATCACATTGAGAATGTGAGATATTGAGAAAAAGGGAGATCGAAAGTCAAAGGGAAAGAGGTGGTTTGCATTTCGAAATTAGTGTTTAGGGCAGGTTTCATTCAGAAGGTGACATCTGAGCAAAGACTCGAGGGTTTCAGGGAGTGAGCCATGTATGCGTTTGAAGAAAAGTACTCTGAGCAGAGGAAAGAATCAGGGAAAAGACCTGAGGCAGGAGTGCATCTGGCATGTACAAAGTACAGTAATAAGGGCATTTTAACTGGAGTGGAATGAACGAGGCAGAGAGTAAAGGCAAAAGGATCGAGAGGCGAGAAAGCAGAGGGAAAGCAGTGAGCTGGATCACCGTGTCCGAGCACAGAGATCATTACGGGGATGCTAGCTTTTATATACGACACTCATATATGGGACAGACCGACCCTTGCTTTCAAACTGTATTCTCTAATTCTCGCTGTCGATGTGTGGTTCATGGAATAGCCCACTGGAATCACTTAAGAGCTAGTAGCAATGCAAAAATCTCAGGCCCCTCTAGATCTACAAACAGAACCTGAGTTTCCACTCAATTCCCCCAGTGACTGGTATTACATTGACATTTGAGATGTTTCTTTTAATAATAAAAGATTGAGAGGAGGGTAGAAAACCTCCTGAGATCTAAAGATATAACGCTAGCCCATAACGAAACTAAAATGTGATGATTTAGTCCTAAGAGAGACTGTTTAATGCTACTGTATTCATTGTTTTTACAAGATGCTGCCATGTTCAGTTTAAAAATGGATATAGAAGGGCCAGGGATTTATCTCTGGTGCTTGCTGCCTGCCTCGCAAGTACAAGGTCCTGAGTTTGAACCCCAGTACCCCCAGTGAATATAGAAGGGGGAACTAAAATTTATTACCCTTAAGTTTAGACGGATGACTTAACTAGTATTTTCACCTCTGCTTCTCTAACTACTGCACCTTTCGCTCTGCTCTTCCTGTTGCCTGAAAGATAAAGTAGTTGATTTACAACCCTCATAAAGCTTTTAGCCTAGGGAGGCCTCCTTTGCTCCAGTGGGGATCTGCTGAGCTTCTGGACTAGCATGAAAAGGCAGAGGACCCTGCGCCTGTCAGAGGAGACGAGGGAAATGCAGTCTCCCCTCAGCCTGGCCCTTAACAAGCTATCACAACGTTTCATTGTCACTTAATGCTATAGTTTACATTTTAAAGGATTTGTTTTGCTCTGTCCATGGGAGCATCTGAGTTAGGCTGAAATAAATCAATTTCTTCACTTAGAAAAACTTGCTTGAGTTTTTGGAAGGAGTTAGGGTAGGTCTTTCCAAGTAGGACTTGGTCCTTTAAGGTACCTCATATAAATTAAGCTTTTGGATTCTTCAGAGAAATTTGTGGTTTTATAGCTCCCCTCATCCAAAGTGCTATTATTAAATTACATTCTGGATCATTTCACTGACAGTTCTGCTTCTTAAAATAGAGATCAGCTATATTCCTGGATACTGGCATTGAAAAGCTGACTTTGAAATTCCAGTTTCCAAATGGTTGGTTTTTTTCTAACTACTATTTTTCTACTTTCTATGTTCTCTTGACTTGTTTTAGAAAACATGGCACATGTTCCTTCTCCAAATATCTTTTGCACGCAGTATCTATTCATAAGTACCATTTTCATTTTCTTCTGTCTTACTTGTTGGGTCCTCTTTTCCTACCTGGAGTACATTTTCAGCTCTAAAACTTTTAATCATGATGAGATCAGGGCAGGTATGGAGTGGACTTACTTTGACATTGGCGATGATCTCGGAAGACTTCAGGTATTGCCTTGTTAGATCTTACCTTGGGTATTCTAGCAAGGGTGGGTCCTCTAACTTGTCCTCTCTCTCTCTCTCTCTCTCTCTCTCTCTCTCTCTCTCTCTCTCTCTCTCTCTCTGCTTTTCTCCCTGTCTCAAACATTCATGGGCCACTTACACTTTGCCTGCCCCTGGTGATTTATCAATGAACAAGGCAGGCTTATGTTCTAGTGAAGATCAGAAACAATGAAAATCAAGCAGACAGTTCAAGTAAAACCAAGTGTACCAAAGAAGCCGAATAGGGTACTCTGATAGAAATGGCTGCAGTTTGGATGCTAAATGTCCTCCCAAAAGCCTATGGGTTGAAAGTTTGCTCTCCAGTGCCTTGTTATTAAGAAGTGGTGGGGACTTTAAGAGCTGTGGCTCAATGGGTTGTGGGTCATCGAGAGTGCTTCTTGAAGGGCATGGGGAAGCCCCACCTCTTTCTTTTCTGGGCTCATTCCACGTGTGGTCCTGGCATGACCCACTGCGCCAAAGAAACACAGTACATCATGGAATGAAACCTTAAAAATTATGAGCCAAAATGAACCTTTTCTCTTTATTAGCTGATTATGTCAGGGGTTTTTAAAGTCCTGGAAAGCTGGCCAAGCCAGAGACAGGTGGAATAAGATAGCGGTGACACAGGGCTGTTAGGGAAGTCCTCGTGGAAGAGGTAATATTGGGCTGACCCAGGACAGTGGGCTGTACGTGACAGTTTGAGAGAAATCTGTTCCAGAGAGAAGGAGGAGTAATATTGGCTGTCAAGTATACTTGAGCACCACAAGGAGGACCTTGAGGCTGAGTCCAGGCAACAGCTAAGGGCAGGGGTGCTGTTGGATGATGTCACCTCTGACATAAGCCTCGTGACTTGGACTTTGTAAATTAGCAAGTTTCTTTAAATTCTCATGGCCATCAAGATGTTGGTGGCTAACAGGACTGAGTACTTTTTCATTATCTGTGTGTGTGTGTGTGTGTGTGTGTGTGCGTGCGTGTGTGCGCAACAAACAGTAGTTAACTGAGTGCCTTGAGAGAAATCCTGTTTAAATGGTGGCACCAACATGCAGAGGCCTCCTGCTCCCCTCTTCTTCCTGTCTCGGGCCCCCAGGGGAGGTTAGCATGGTCAGTGGCAGAAGCTTGCACAGTGCTGCATTGACTGACAACTCAGTTACTTTTGTAGGGGTTTGGACTCTTCTGATTGAGGGAAACCGACAGGTGCAGTGTTCCAGGCATAGCAAAATGAGAGAGGATTTCCTGAGGAGGTATTCTGGATTTTCAAATGCAAAATATTTTTAATTTTTGTGGGTTTTTTTTAACAATTGCCTTTGTTGAAAAAGAAAAAACACACACAATATTTTATATCCAAAAATGGTTCTAGAGCTAACTTGGAAATAAAATGTGAAATTTCTAAAACACACAATGTATTGCAAATAGCGTAGGATTTCATGTTGGAAGAGTTTGCTATGCAAGATCTTCGCAACTCTCCAGCCTTGTGTTGACACTGTTATTATGGTGTGGTGTGGCTTGGGATTTAAATTTTGGCTCTCCAGTTATGAGCTGTTCACCTGGTAAAAAATGACAATACCACTCAGTAGCCCTGCCTTTTACCTGTGAAATGGTAAGATGTTGTCAAGAAGACTAAATTAGATGATCCAAGTAATAGCATGCTTTCTAGCTCTCAGTAAATATTAGTTAATTGTCTTTATTGTTGCTTATTTGTGCAATGTACTATATTAGACACTTAATTTTTATTTTTATCTCTAACCATGAATTTATCAGGGCTGGACACAGTGGCACCTATAATCCCAGCCCTGGGGAGGTTGAGGCAGGAGGATTACCAGGAGTTTGAGGCTAGCTTGGGCTGCATAGTAAGTTCAAGGCCAGCCTACACTACAAAGTGTCCTCCCAAAAATTATCAGAAGAATTAATACACAGAGATTAAAAAGTGAAAGTACATCTAGGGATATAACAACAACAAAAATAAAAGTCCCTTTCTTTATCCCTTTATTATCCCTTTATATTTGATTCTGCTCCCAAGAGGCAAGTATTTTCAACTTGTTCCTTTTAGTGATATTTCCAAATATATCTAAATATTGCAATATATTTGATTTGGACATTTGATACTGATTGTTGGTTCTTAGTTTGGTAGATCTGCTTTTTCTCCTCTTTAGTCATACCTAGCACTTTCCCTTCATACAATATGGATATATCCCAGCCAGTTATAATAACAACACTCTTCCTATACACAGATCTTCTTTAATTTTTCACAAACTCAATAGAATTGCAAAGCCCCATGGAATTATGTGTCATCCAAGATCAAAGAAGCCAGGTAGTGTATCAGCCCCCACTCCCCATGTCCCTTAGGAACATTTTTCTGGAATTCTCTGTCCTCTCTAACCTTGGTCTAGGAATTCTCGTGGCGTGCTCTAAGGACCTCCATTATTTCTATTACCTGGACCCATCTGGTCTGATGAAATGAATCCTGTTGTAGCTTCCTGAGAAGCTGCAGTGGGATAAAGATTTTGATAAGCTGACTGTCTAAAATTGTCATTATTTTACCTTCACAAATAATTGATTGATGTCTTGGCCAGGTAGATATTTTTCTATTAGAAATAATTACTCTCAGAATATTTCTAAACTTTCTATTGCATTTGTATAAAGCACATACTCTCCTGGACACATCCAAGTGCATTCTCTAATTCAGTGAGTTGGTGAGGTGAAACTATGCATGCTTTTGTTCTGTGGTCTTTCTGCTTTCTTTTTTTGCTCTTTGCTCGGATATCTGATTCTCCCACCTACCAATTTTGAAGTGTGGATTTTGTTCGTTGGTTTGTTTGTTTGTTTCACTGTTCCCTGATTTTTGTGTTGCTCTCTTGGAGAACTGTCAACATTTTAAATTCTATTTCTTTTGCATGCAGTCGATGATTTATTCTCAAAATCTCTTCATGCCTGGTGTTCTGAAATTCAGTGATAACATGGTCTGGTGCACCTTTTGTTTTGTTCTGTGTTGGTTCACTGTGCCACGATATCGTGATAGGCTCAATCTATCTGTGAATCATGTTCTGCAGTTCTGGTAAGTCTTCCTGTATTTTGTCTTTGAAAATTTCCTTCTCTCTGTTTTGTTTGGTTTTCTTCCTAGAATTATGATGTTAGTATCCTGCAATTCTTTTCATTTTCATTATTTGTTTTCTATTTCCCCCCTTTTTGAGAAGTAGTGTGGAAACAGGCTGGAGCTCGTCCTCCAGTATGCCCACTTTCTCCTGAATCTGCCTATTTTCAACAGACACATCCACACACATCAGTCCTTCCTCTATTGGAAATGTCCATGGTTCACTTTTTCTTCCAAATAAAACCTGTATATGGATGGGAACGATATCTTGGATTATGCTGCTCCTTATACATATTTTCAAACAAATATTCTTGTTTTGAGAAAATGAGTTATCACCATTTTGAAGCTTTTCTGATGTTTTAGCTCATGAAATTTCCCGTTTGTATTCCCCTGTGTATATCTGACATTCAAATGCTTAGATCACTTATTCTATCCATTTTTCGTCTTCCAAAGTTTCGTTGAGTTTTTTCTCTAATTTCACTTCTTTTGATCCCTTTACGTTTAGGTCTGTGTGTTTCCCTTTCTTTTGCCACATTTATAATTTAGGTCATAACTCAGGACTTCAGGATGTGACCTTATCTGCATATAGGGTCATTATGAAGATAAGCAGGATCCAATGAGGTCATGAGGGTGGGCCCCAAACCAAAGACTGGTTTTTCTTATCAACAAGAGAAATGTGGTCATGAAGACGTATATAGAGTGAAGACGATCTAAAGAGACATGCGGCATGAGATAAAGATTGCCTTCTACAAACTAAGGATCTTGGAGCATGTACTTCCCTCCTAATTCTTGCGAGGCAACACCCTTCCAATGCCTCAGTTTGGACTTCTAGTCTCCACAACTGTGAGACAGTACATTTATGTTGTTATGGCAGCAGCAAAAAACTAATACAATGACTTCAACAAATTGTTTTTCATCATCATAATGGCAGTTGAGGAAGGAACAGACAAAAACTGCACTGAGCAGGAAGTTCTGGCGGTTATTTTACACATACTAGTAAATGTAAATTTCACTTTTTTAATGATACAGTTTCCATAAAGCTTAGATTTGTACTGGGTTAGAATTGAGGTGCACCCCATTCAAACCATAGAGTCTTGCTAATTGCATTGTACTGATCTGAACTTCAGTTTCCTCATCTTTACAGAGTGGCAAAAGGGATCTTGACGATAGATTTCGAAAAGACAAAACATAAGGGTCTGTGAAAGGGTTTTATCCATAGTGATCTCTATCAGCATTAATTATATTTATTGTTCAGCATAGGAAAGAAAAAAAGAAGGACTGATAGTTGCCTGGTGTTATGGTTTGAATCTAAAATGTCTCCCAAGTCTGAGGTTCAGTTGCAGACTTATTGGAAGGTGATTAGATCATGATGGTGGGTGCAACCATGAGTAGTTTCATAGCTGACTGTGCTGTTCAGAAGTAGGTCCTGGTTGGCAGGTGCGGTCACCAGAGGCATGACCTGGAAGAGTGTATTTTTGTCCCCAGCTCCTCTCTTTGCCTCTCTGTTTCCTGCCCACCATGGTGAGAGCAGTTTTCATCTGCTGTGTCACTCTGATATAAGATTTCTGCCTCGGGTCCAGCTGACTGTGGACTGAGCCAGTGAAACTGTGAGTCAAGTTAAACCTTCCTTTAAGCTGCTAGTGTTGAATATTTGCTCCCAGCAACAGGAAAGCTGACGAATACAGAAAATCGTAGTATACATTTTTCTTACATAGCCCAGTTTTGATTCTCAAAATAACCCCACTGAGGATTTTGTAATCATTCCATTTGAAAGAACTAAAGCCAAGAAAACTGAAAAAAATGCATGCTAGATTGTGTAAAGTCAGAAAGTGGGAAAGACAAAACTCAAATGAAAATTTGGGTGCCATCTTCATCTCTCTCTCTCTCCCTCCCTCCCTCCCTTCCCCCCTCTGTTATGTGTTTAGCAAGAGGAGGGCCGAGCCATGTGTACAGAATGTAAAAGAGATCCACAGGTACTCCACAGAAGCAGAGGGCTCATTACCTTAAATCACCTCTAGGCACTCCACTTTGCTTTGCGAAGGTTTTACTGGTCTCATGAGCATCAGTCCTAGATACTCTGATACTCAGCATATCTTACATGGATCAGCAGCTTCTGCATCAGGTCAAAGTGAAATTACTGGCTTCTTTCCAGACTTCCCGAGTCAGAATCTATATTAACAAGATTCTGCAGTAGTTCAGATGCACAATAAAGCTTGAGAAACACAGGATAACTCCTTCAGTAGATAGTGGGCTAAATTAATACATACTGAAAACTTTTCTGCTGGTGACCCTTCCTTCCTTCCTTCCTTTTATTTGTCACTTATCGTGTACATGAAAAGTTCCCATCTCCTCAAATTGAGCAAATATTCTTCATTAAAGCAACTCCTTCTCTGGAAAAATAACAAAAGATTCTTCACTGTGAGGGAAGTTTCAAAGAATTCTTTACCAACTCAGCAGAAACTTACGTCCTTCAATTCTCTCTCCCTAAAATCCTATCTAGCTCAGGGTGTGGAATGTGGTACTTAGGCCCCGGGTTTCTCACAATCTTTATTATTGCAAACAGTTGGACACTTATCTAACTCCTTTCCTGTGCTGTGAGATGGGATGATCCCTTCTTCAGCTGATACTCCCTGGTGAATGTTTTCTGTTTGAAGGATTCTAAGTGAATAGAATATTCCAGTACTCATATACATGTACTTTTTCTGAGCATCCTGAAAGGTTCCATACACCAGGAATATGAGAGCTGCCTTGGATTGTTTCATTTGGTTTAGGGTAGCAGTTTGTGTGGCATGATGCAGGTACACTGAATGCTTTAGGAGCCCAGACTCCTTTATCTGAGAAGCAGTACAAGTGTGAGTTATGAGAAAAATCTATCTTTATTGTGAGTTCTATGACTCTATTACCTGGGAATGTTACATGTATTAAAAATAGGCTATTCTGAATGTTCAAAACTTGACTGCTCTGATATTTAAAATCCACTGTAGTGTTTTTCTGTTTGAAGAGCAAAGAGATAATATTCTTTGGGTTAGGAAGGAATAGTGGTAGGATAGTGGAAGGCCAAACTTATTTAATAAAGAATCAGTTTTTAGTGCTGTACTGAGTCTCTACCACATCTTCAAAAGTTGTAGTTTATTAATAGGATTAAAGTGTTGTAATTGAATATCCCTGTGTATAACACTTTCCAAGTACAGTTTCTTTGTCTCATATATAATACGGGTTAGCAAGTTCTGTCAGTTCTATTGCTGGAAACCACAGAACAAAGAAAGTTCTGTGGGATCCATGGCTGGAACCCCCAGAACAAAGCCTTATGAAGCTTAGGAATTCTTTGAGGAAGGGCTCAAATGTCTCTGAAAGACCTTAAAGTTTCACTTTTATATTCTTCTACAAAGCTTGTTTTCCGAAATAACATCTTGAAAATTCAGTCCAAATATGGAAGCGAACTCCTTTCTCCCTGAAACTGTATAGCGAAACCGACGCAGTTTTCATCAAACAAAAATACCAGAGACAGGAACACGGAAAAGAGATTGGATCTGTACAGAAATAGAGTCCATTTTAGGACATGTCCATCCTAGGATCTTTGTGAGGATATTTGATGCTCTGATCCTGGCATTTAAACACAATTCTAAGCCTCGTAGCTTCTCTGAGTTTCCCATACATCCAGCACCCCAGCCTTTCCTTCCCGTCTCTCTCAGGACCTTCTTGGCCCAGTACGTTCGTTCTCCCAGCTCTCCCTTTTCTGGGTCCCATCCTGATCTCCGTCACGGCTGCCTTCCGCACTGGGGCATAGCTTGACTTTGCCCGGAATTTAAATAAAAGAATTAATTTTAACTTTTTTGCAAAACACACTTTTTTTGTGAGCAAAAGTTTCACATTTGCAACTAGGAATGTAGCTCCTATGAGGAAAACTGTGATGCTTTTGCCTGTGGTGGAATTACAAAATTTTATGAACTTGCCACAGGCAAAGCTTGTTGTTTCTGCCAAGCCTAAGCACCTCTATTTTTCTCAAAGACCAATGTTCATGGTACTTTTGTAGTTAGAAATAATCTTGCAATTTTTGTTAATAGAAGTATGAAAATTATTTTCTTAAACAGAAAAAAGGTTTTAGAAGACCCTTTTCGAATAACCTTAACTTTTTTTTTCTGATATATAAAGTGATGGACAGAATGAGCTCCTTTTTAAATATTTACTGAATCCCAACTCTTGTCAATGAAAAGATATCACATGATGCTATTTCTTGTGTGTCTTTATATTAGTGAACGATTCCCTTTGGAAGAATGATTTATGCATTTTCTGCTTTCTTTCCCTATTTAGCTTATCACTGTTTTATCTTTTGTTTTAGAATTGTGAAAAATACATTACACTTTGTTTTAGAATCATGATAAATACATTAACAAGTTTAGGTATAGTTAAAGTATGGTCAGGGCTTTGGTGTGCCTTTTTTTTTTTCTTTTTTTGAGTCAGGGTCTCACTTTGTAGTCCATGCTGGCTGTGAACTCACTACATAGCTCAGGCTGGCCTTAAACTCACAGGGATCCTCCTGCCTCAGCCTCCTGGGTGCTGGGAGTACAGGTGTGCACCACCACAACCAGCCTGGGATGCTTTCTTTCAAAACCAGATCTTTGTGTTACTCTAAGGGCACCCTGGAATCCACAGCAGGAGTCTGGTTTGCTGGAACCTAAACAGTACCACATACCTTCTGAAAAATCTTCACTTGCAGACACACTCATTGCAAACTCCAAAACAATTCTTTAGCACAGATTTTATTTAATTGTTTTACATTTATATTTAAGGATAGGCTAGCTTCCTACTCCAACTACATCTTTCTTTGCTTATTCTTTCATTTACTTGAATTTGAAATAAATTTACAGTACAAATATCATTTCAAGATAAACCATATTGTTAATCACTATTGATGCTTGGGATGACTCTGTGGAAAGCAATTTTAAAACCATTCCCATAATTCTCATAGCAGCCTTCTGCAAGAGATGTGATTATCCACCCTACCCATTTCAGAGAAGTAAACCGAGTGAATAGCTAACTTGCTCTCATTGTATATTCAAATACAGAAGACTGGGGTTCACATACAGGGTTTCCAGTGCCGGCTGACCACAACGCATCTAAATTGTGACGAAGTTGTGTGTGAGGTACAATCAACTTCTATTCCAGATATTTCTGAAAATCAGTCTTGTAGGGATTCTGAACAGAGAAGGCAAAAGAATGAGACAGCTGTAATACCAAAGGGAGGGAGAGATAAAATCAAGGAGGAAAAGGTCCAGGGTAGAAAGATTTTTCTGGTCCGCACTATTCGCCAGGACTGATCCTGAGCAAAAGGCCAAGTATCTCCTCTTTGAAGAGCAAGTGACCATCACCTCTGTGAGAGGGAACATCGCCTAGAGAGCTCCAAGTTCTAGTGAAATAGTTAGCTACCGCTAGTATATTCCCTTTGCTAGAACCTTTCACATATATGTTCTACTTTTTAGAAGAACCAGAGAAAATAAAAATATATTTATGCCAAGAAGTCGTAAAACATGACAATATGATACCCAAAAGCATAACAAAGGTGAAACTGGAAAGCATCAGAGTGTGAAGCAATTTCCAAAATGAGTTCGCGTGCTACTTAATAGAAACTGGGATGACTCTGATGTCTTAAATTTTATATTTAATTGAACTATAACTTGTTGGTGGAGATTTTTTGTCAAAAACATCTGCATGTTTTGTATTTATGCACAGGATGAAATTGAGAAGCAGCTGTTCTATGTGTTTTTCATCCCTGGGGCTGAAGTAGGTCCATTCCAACCTTTCTCTTTGCTGTTCCTGTGCAGCTCTCCCTAGTTCTCCCCACCCCACACTCAGCTTTTGCAATTGCCCATCTCTGAGCAATAACACTCTCATTAGAGCTGCTATTGGACATCACCACTCTCTGCTGATATTCTTGGAAGCTGTTTGAGCAATATTTGTACAGCTGTACCCTGTGTTTTCCAATCAAGAGAGGCTAGGGAATATACTAATGAGCTTTCCACAGAAGTCCAACAAACATGCCAAGGTAGCGATCATGTGATTGGAACTCCTATTATTATTTTTTTTTTTTGACACGAGTCCATTAGCCAGGCACATGTGTCTATCTGAGTACTGTCCATGTCCACAAGATACTGTCCTTGCTTTTTGGATTTTATTTTCCAATATTTTGCCAGAGGCAATTAAGGCAGAGCTTTGTTTTAGAGGCACTGGAGAGTTTGGAGCCAACATCTTGGAGGTTGAGAGCGCCAGGCCTAGAGTTCCCAGCTAAGTTTATTTCTAATGAAAAATAACACAGTATGGCACAAAGCTCCTGAGAGGACTGCCTGCCACGTAACCACTGGGAAGAGTCTGGCCTAGCTTGTCACCAGCCTGGGAGATTTCCAGTCTCCCCCACTGTGTGCACACTGATGGGGAGAACAGGGAAACTGGCTGAGGACAAGTGCTAGGGGAAGGAGAAATGACAGAGATTCACCAGCTTTGCGGTTCTAGAGGACCAACTTGAGACCCTATCATGAGAGGCAGGAAATGGAAGAAAAATAAAGTATCAGCATTGTTACTGATAAAGGTGGATCCAATAAGTCAGCTGCTTCCTAAAGTACTAACATTCTTAACTTAGAGCAGAATCTGATGTGTGGAAATGGTCGTAGGCAGCGCCGGACAGCCACAGGGAAGGCAGATTCTCCCCAAAGGAAAGGCAAAAGAGGACACGGAGGGCGGGGCGCCTGAGCACCCCCAGGGTATTCTCCCAACTTTTCAATCAGACCACGTCTTTCTCCTTTTCTGTGGGGGTGAGGGTTCAAGAAGGGAGAGAGAAATAAGCAATGCTGTTCCACCAGACTGCTCCATAGGAAGGCAGAGGGCAAGGTTATAGGGTCAACCACAGGGCAAATTGTGATACCAAAGCACCCTTCATCTTCACTCTGAGGCAAACTTCATAGTGCGGTACAGCCCACAGTGCTCTTTAGAACTCTTCCATACCTACCGTCCCTCCTCTTTTCTCATATCCCTGGGTTCATCTTGTCCAGGCCCCCAAACAAGTCCAAGTTCCAGACATGCTGAACTCCTCACTGTGCCAGGAGCACCTCTGTTTCCTTGGCTGTGAATGCACTTCCTGCCTCCTCCCCACAACCCGTGGTTCTTCACAGTTTGTCCACCTTATTTGTTCTCGGTAGCTTTTCAGTTGGGAGCGCTGAGTTTTCCTGTCCTCTGGCGTAGCATTGCTCCTACACTGGGCAAGCCTGTGGTCTACCCAGTTGTACGTCTCCACCTCTTCCTCATTGTTAGTAGAATCCATCAAGACATAACTAGAATACTATCTTCTCTTAGGAGTGACTAACCCACTTTTGGCCACAAAACTACAGACATTTGTAAGACAGACTGACTTTTTTTTTTTTTTATTGAGTTTATTGGTACATTTAGGGATACAGTACAGTTACATTCATTGTTGGGATCATGTACCTTTACATGGCAAGTCTT
>NW_022900933.1:6258049-6295433 GCF_012274545.1 Fukomys damarensis
CGCCCCGGGTGATCCCAGACTGACTTTTTTAAAGGGGGAAGATTTAGCTGGTATACTATTTTTTTCCTGGACTCGGAATATAATGAGTGTTTTCAGTTATGCCATTTTGTGACCATGAGAAGGACAGTCACAGCAAAGATATGATTGCAGGCCGGGAGCTCCCACGCAGGCCGGGAGCTCGCGCGCACGCCGCCGGGTGATCCCAGACTGACTTTTTTAAAGGGGGAAGATTTAGCTGGTATACTATTTTTTTCCTGGACTCGGAATATAATGAGTGTTTTCAGTTATGCCATTTTGTGACCATGAGAAGGACAGTCACAGCCAAAAGATATGAAATGAAAAGATAAAAAGACTCTGGATAGCTGATGCTATGAGAAAGCAATTGAACCAGCAGTGAGCAGACCTATCCTTAGGTTTCTTGTTAAATGTGATACATAAATTCCTTCCTCTGAAAACCACTGTCAATTTGGTTGCTGTGACTTGCAGCCCGATGCATTTTTGACCAATAATGTGCCCATCACTGTGTCCTTAGTCACTGCTCTTCTTTGTTCTATTACTAGTTATTACTAGTTCATGAACAGTTTGAGATAAAAGACTGTGCTTCATTTGGTTTTTCAGCATCAAGCCTGCTCCTAGCACAGAGCAGAAACTCAAAACACCTTTCGTGAATCTATGAAGTGTTAGTGTTACTTATGAAAGCTGATTTCCTAGCAGTGCAGCACTTGCCTGGCAAGCACTAAGTCCTGAGTTCAATCCCTGGTGCTGGAGAAAAAGAAAAAAAAAAAAGCTTATCTTCTCTATGTCCATAGTCATTATGATTGTGATTAATATTATAATTCTATTCATAAAACCCATAACTGGAATAACTACCTATAATTCACTGTTGTATGAATTTAAAATCAAAAGACTGATTTTTATGTGTCATCTGTGTTATCGACTTCATAGTTTTATATGAAACTTGTCTCTATTGAATTTGAGAGGGAGAATACTGGAAGAGATCACAATAAATGAGAAAAAGACAAGATTGGGCTTTTATCCTAGAAAATTACTTTCTACTTTGAATTCAATGAGTTTAGATGTTTTGAGGGGGAACTTTTAATAAATTTAATTTCAACTTTACATAAGGTATCGATCACAGCTCTCATCCCCAATGAAAACTTAAGTGAGCTTTTTGGATAGATGGTTAACGTTACACACATATATGATATATAATCTTGAGTTATGTGTAAGGGTCTTTTTCTTTGATGAACATCAGCAAATTTGGAGCATATTCTTTTTTGGGAGGGCACTTTATATGAAATACATACAATTATCCTTGCAATTCTTGTTAGAGAATGACACACTGACATTGTCAAAAAATGTTTGCTTATATTTTTAAAAAATTCTGTTAAAGTCATTCTACGTTCTTTACCTAGATACTTGGATGTGGGCTGCATCAGGTGAGAAGGCCACCTTCTCTAAACATGTTTTAAAGAAGTCTTTTTTTCTATACACAAATTACTGAAAAATAACCATGTTTTCCTAACTTTACTTGATGAGCTGATCTAACATGTTATAATGCATAACATTATGTATTAATACAATAATCTTACATAGTGTAGTAATCTTATAATTATTATAAGATTTCTTGCACAAATACTTGAAACACAATTTATTCCCATATTCAAGAGAACTAGAATTTCTCCCCACCATAATGAAAAAACTAAGGGAAAATATTTTACGTATTAGCACTTCCTATTGGCCATGTGTGGTAGATTATATTTTATGAGATTAGATATTAATGGGTCAAGGCAAGTAAATACGGTGGTGTGTTATGTGTATACATGTGAAATATATGCTAAAATACATACTCAAACACACTTTCTTACATGCCTTATCAAAAGATCATTTATTGTAGATCTTGATTAATTTTGTCATTCTGCTGGGAAATAGCTATTATCTTTAAAAAATTTGAAGATGTTTTAGTCTGCTTTCCATTCTATTAAAAAATGCAGTGATACTGTGGCTCATGAACTTGATTTATTCTAATATTCTGGTTGCAAACCTAGTCGGGTGAGAACCGAATCCAATTCAGTGGTGTGGTTTAATGTTGACTTTATAGGGAGACCGTGTAATTTATAACGAATTGAAGTTTATTTGTCTCGCTGTTCTGGAGGATGGGAGAGTCCAAGAACATGGAGGATGTGTTCAGCCTCTGGTGAGGGCCTTTCTGCACCACAACAGGTGCGAGGGAATCACGTGGCCAGACACAACACGCCGTCAGCTCAAGCCTCCCTTCTCCTTGTGAAGCAGTTCGGGGGCTCCACCCTCATGATCTTATCTGTCACTAATTACCTACTGAAGTCTCCATCTCCAAATATTATCAACGTATACATTTGAGGATTGAGTCTCAACACGCGAACCTTTGGGGAACGCATCCAGACCAGGAAATAAGGGATATCAGATGGTTATAGGTCTGCAACTGAGAATCAAGGAGCTCATCGGTTTAGAGTCAGTGAGAAAAGGAATTCTTTTTGCAGGAAGAGTTCTGCTGCCCGAAATGGATTTCCCTCGTTAGTCCCTCTGACTGTCGCAGAAGATAACAGAGCACTCAGATTCGCCCGTATCACAATGCCAGCGGTTCATTTTTCTCCATTAGGCCTCTCACCTGTCTTATGCACTTGCTAACTGTGTTTCTCAGCGCAGCTCTTGCCTTGCTGGAAGAGGGCCTAGGGGCTACAGTGTTACTTTGGAGCTTGTTCAGCAGTTGGCCTCCCCGCTTTCCATAGATCTCTTGTTTATCTCTCTTTAGACCCCTTTGAAACCTCCACGTTTGCAAATTCCTTCTTTATTTTTATTCCTGTGCCTTCAGGGTGGCTTATGATGTCTTAATTAATGTTTTTATCTAGTCACCATTGTGACTGCTTTTGCAGTGAGGTTGTAGGAGGGGAGCCTTATAAATAAAGTGATTATTCCCTCAAAATCAAACCTGGCAGGATTTAGCCCCCCTTGTGTGGGTCTGCTATTTCCTTAGAGGCATCCCTCTAGCTGAAATCTGCAGCTTTGAGAAAACTTCCTTGCACGTGTTTGTGGGTGGGGTCAAACTGTACAACCTGTTTACTTGCGCTGCCTGGCATTGTTGGGATGCTGGTGGGTGGTATCACAGCTGCTGTTAGGAAGCTGCCTCAGCAGGGAAGAAACTGCACGAAATGGCAAGGAACAGACTGTACCAAAGGCGGGTAAATAGTACAACTGACAAATCTTCTCTGCAGCAGAAACAGTGGCTACTGAGCCTAGACTGTGTCACTGGCCATCCCTGTGATTTGGAGAGAGTGTCTGGGGATAGCACGGCCTGGGGATTTGCTTTAATTTCTGCTGCGGCAAACTTTCAAATGGTAGCAGGTAAAAGGGGTGCGGAGAGCACATATTCATGGTGTTTCTGTCCCCAACAAAGCTACTGTATCTCCCACGCACAGCAGTGGGGTTTGTAAATCTGAGAGCGCGCAGTGGCCACAGAACTGGAACATGGAGACTACGCTGTGAGAGATCGCCATATTTCTTTTCACTTCAATTTAGAGCTGGGGACCTCAGGGTCAGCTGTGATCACTTACGGGGGGAGGAGCCGTGTCCTAGAGTGTTAGCTACATAATTGAGTTTGGGTTTTAATTACAAAGATGGGTCATAGGGCAGGGAAGTGACTGTCACGGCAATCCTCCTCTCCGACGAGTTCTGCCACTTTTGGCAAACGCTGTGTCCAGGACAAAGGCTCTCGCTGAGTTATTAATCACGTCTGTCAGGCAAACTACAATAACCTGCTGCCTGGATGCAAAGCCAAGTGCAAAGGTGTCGGTAGGATTTGATGATAAAACACTTGATACCTCTCACTCTCAGACTCTGTCCATGTTAAGGATTAATTTTTTTCATCTCCATTTAATTGAAGGGATTAAAATTAAAGGAAGTGATTTCAGTGACGTCTCATGCTCTCACTTGTCATGGTCTTGATTATAAGGAAATGGGCAGCATGAAGCCGGGTAGAGCTGTTGGATGTGACTTCTAGAGAAAAAAGGGCGCAGGGGCTTTACAGATGGGGAGGGTGAGTACGTGCAGTATCTAAGCGCGCTCTGGCGAAATGCTCCAGCATTTCCCTGTAATCTGTATCCTGTTTCTTTTTTTCTAGGAGGACTTTTGCTATTCCATCACACTCTGTTTTCTGTTAATTGATTTGGAAGACAAGAACAGCTATTTACCCACCAAGCATTAGGTGGTGGAATCAAAATTCCTACCTGTCCCAGACTGCAGTTTGACTTAGAGTAAGATGCTGTAAGTTCTGCAGTATCAAAGATTGAATAATGACCATCCATTAAATAACTCCGAAACACTGAGTATTTGAGAGGTCTTCCTGCCCTTGCCAGAAAGAAATTAATTCTTGTGAAATGGCCTTAAGTGGTTCATAAGGTAAAAATGCTGCTTTTATAAGAAACATTTCACAAAATATATACTTTTGAAAACCGATTCAGTGGGTGCTGAGGGCTAAATGATGAAGAAGCTAGAGGAAACTGGATAACATGCGTGCTTTGAGTCTTTAATATCTTTTTTTTTGTACACGAACATTTAATGATCTGATTTTTTTCAGATCGTTTTCTTAGTCCATGTTCGCAGGACATAATGTTTACGTTACTTCTGTGGAATTGGTACAAGTACACACCACACCTTAATTCTTTTTTCCAACCCCATCCCTCCCTTCTCCCTCTACCTCTTGTTCCCCTTCGAGAAAGATCTATCTCCCTACTTCCTATTATCTAGCTTTTATATTGTTCTTTATTTATAATTTGTCTTTCTCGTATAAGAGACCCCTTGTGATAGCTGAGCTTGCACGTCTGATTTATTTTGCTCAACAGTATGGTCTCACAATGCATCCATTTTCCTAGATTTAACTCCAATTTATCCTTGATGGCAGAGTAGTACTCCACTGTGTACATGGCCACGTGTCCTTTATCCATTTACCTGTTGATGGACATACAGGCTGCTTCCAAGATTTAGCTATTATGAGCTGTGCTGGTACAAAGATGGGTGTGTTTGTATCACTGCAATAGGATGTCTTTAACATTTTTAGGAAGATACCTAGAAGGGAAATAGCTGGGTCAAATGGAATTTTTGGTTTCAGTTTTCTGAGGACTCTGCATACTGACTTTCATTGTGGTTTTACTAGAACCAACTATGTATGTTCTGCATCAGGTACATGTGGATAAAATTACTTCAGAAAATGAAGGTACTAGGACCATCAGGCACAATTCTTCTTGTCTTCCTCTTGTCTAAGAATATTCCCTCTTCCTGGAGTTGAGAATTGTACCTCCTTTCTTAAATTCACCTGAAATTTAAATGGCTAACAATGCAGCTCTATGGCTCATATAATTATTTGGGGGGGTACTGCTCAGCATCTGAATCCTCTTACTGACTTTCCAGAATCCCTGCTTGTGTGGCTAGGAGTATGCAGCCTGGAAACCTCCCTTCATCCCATAGCAGTCAGGTCTGAGCAGGTGACTGAAACTTGGCCCGTTGCCAGGAAGAGTAAATCTGCTTTGTATGGCACAGCATGAAAGGTCCAGCGAGACCGGAAGTAGGGTGGCATCTGGCCTGGGTGATCTTGTTAACCTATGCAGGCTGATCGTGGTTAGGCCAATCTCTGATTCCTGCTTATTTCTAATCTGGGTGACCCTGAATCTTATACCAATAACACGTCAAATAAATGCCTCCTTTATTCAGACATTAGAGCTGATTTCTTTAGGATATAAACCAAATTGCTGCTCAAACATTCCAAGCAGTTATAAGCACTGGAATTCTCTACTCTGGATGAATCTAGTACACAAGCTAGCATTTTCCTTAATGCCCCATCTTGTTTAAAGAGAGTAAGTCTATCTGAGCTGTCTTGTTAGGAGTGTGGATGAAAGTTCATATTGCTTATTTTTATGCTTTCTCTGAGTCTTCAAATGCACCTAGAAAGGGCCAGGAGCTCCCATGAGATCCTCAAATTTTTGATTTAGTACTGAATCTACAAATTAACAAAATATTTAGAATATGTGCAGTGTATAGATAATGCATATTTATGTTCAGTTTAGAGGCAACGAAGCAGAGTGATACCTAGATTCTATGTCTGTCTCCTCATTTGGTTAGGCCTGCCTTCTAGTGTATAACACATAAAATCTATTGATTGCTTATTTTTACTGTGTTCAGAGACAGATGAAAACATCAGAAAAAGGAGTTGAGATCAGCCTTGTGTTGACTTCTTTGTTAGTATTTGTGTGGTGGGGCACCTTTCCTTAAAAGTACCTAAAACAGGGTTCTCTGTTCTTCTCCAAGAAACCCTCCAGAGGAACCCCCCCCACACACACGAACACCCCTCCACACACACACTCATATCTTGTGGTCTTGTAGCTTTGCGGGCTTTTGTCTCATTTGTCCCTGTCCCGTCATAGAGGAGCCGTCAGAGTTCTAGAGAATGTGACGTGACCTGCCTGAGATCACACAGAGAGGACAGCAGTACAGGAACAACAAATAGATTTAGAAATGTGGCTGTACCCTTTTTTCTCTGTCCGCTGAAGCATGTAGCGAATTTATGGTTCAGGGATCTTTCAAAAATACTGTACAAGTAATAGCAACTCATTGCTCTCTGAGGACAAGCTAGGTAACTGAGCATCTTGTTAAGTGTTGGTGCATAGGCTAAGTTTAGCCATTGTCTCAATCTGTGTGTGGATACATTGCTAATTCTGTTCTAGCTTTACACAGTTATTTTTATCAATTTGATTGTTTGGGTAGCTAGAGAGGAAAACGTCTTCCTCGTCCTTCTGCTGGGATATGGCAGTGAACAACAACCATATCTGAAGCTAAAGAATGCCCTAGAAATGTGACCCCAAGAAATTGTAGAGGAACTGTTCTGTGACCTCCATGTGTTTTTTAAAATCCTGGGTCAGTGTTAATATAAATTTTTAATATTTCAAGTTTAAAAATCTGAAGTATATGCTTTTACAATCTATTATACTTTGAAACATTCTCACTTCCCTGTAATTCTGTGCTATGTGCATATATATCATACCTATTATATAAGTATATTACATATATAGTATGTGGGAAAAACTTACAGTAAATATTTTTTTAAAAATTATTGCAAGAAAAGAAACATTGCCATCAATCCCCTTGAAGACACTGCAGAATTTCAGTTTATTGGTTTCTCAGCACCTCTCACTCTTCTCCCTCCATTCCTGCCACTTCCTGAAGCCGTTCTGAAAGTCCTTTTCGGGTGAGTGTCTTTAGCTGCACTATTGCAGCTGTCTCAATGTCTCGTATTGATTCAAAATGTTTACAGCAGTTCCTGTCAGGCGAAAACACCGTGCTGTATCCTCACTCGCTTTATTTACTGATCTAGCACTGTGGAAATTCTGGCTCTTCCCCAAAGTCAAAATGACCAAGAGAGGTAAATGTTTTCAATCAATGCAGGACACTGAGGCAGCTGCAGCGGTACCACTAAAGACACGCAGAAGGGGGACTTCCAGAGCTGCCTCGGGATGTGGCAGGAACGGTAGGATAAGTGTGTTTAAAGGAAAGGTAGTATTTTGAGGAGGATTAATGGAAATGTGTCTTTTACTGTAATAAAATGTTTACATAAACACATGCTGTACTTTTCACTTTTTTTTTTTTTTGTACCGGGGAGTAAGGGGACGGAACTCGGGATCTTGTGCTTGTGAGGCAGGTGTGGTGCTGCTAAGCTAAATCCCTGACCCCATGCTATAGTTTTTAATCAATCCTTTGAAGTCAATGACATCTGACACTGAATATAATAAAAACTCCACAATTCAGAGGTTATATAATGATATCATATATTAAAATATATATTATATATAATTTTAACTATTTTTAAAAAGTAGTTTTATGTGTTAAGAAATTTAATATAGAACAGAAAATATGGAGAATAGTACTGTGCTTCAATATTGCTGATCTTCACATTGGATGCATTCCCTTAGTTAAAACTTTCTGATTTGATTTACAATGAAGAAGAAAAGAAAGGGACCGGGGATTTAGCTCAGTGGTTCCACTGCCTGCCTCGAAAGTGCAAGAACCCGAGTTCAATCCCCACTACCCCCACTCAAAAAGAGAAGAAAAAAAAGATGCAGCAAGATTGTCAGTTTATTGGTTTTTCATCACACCTGGAGGGCCTTTGCTGATTTTAGTATTAATAGGGGCAGCCACTTCTGATTTGTGATCTGTATTTAAGTTGTACATGGAGCCAAGAAAAGACACCACTTGATTTTGTTAAAGTGCCATCTTAATCCAGATAGCAATCGCCTTACTAATGATGTAATTTTCATCAATTCAGGATAAGCATTAGTGGTCCATGTAGCGTGGAGCTTTATGGGGATGTGCACTTTCCAGGATACAAACAAATTCTAAACCCCAATTTTCTGTTGCCATGGTCACAGTTTATGGGGCCAGACTACCAACTGCATCAGGGCAGGGATTAGATGTGGTGTCCACCCTCGTGGGCCCATGAACTGGAGAAGGGTGTGACACAAAACACAGTCTACACGTAATTCGGTCCGCACTGAGCTTCATCTGATCCTTGCTTTTCTACCCCAATAAAGTTTAACCAACTTTTAGCCTCAGTACCAGTTCTTCCATGAAAGACTCCCCTTTAGTACAGACATTTGCCCCTAATGAATTCACCTCTATGAACTCAAAAGTGGAAATACCTCAAGCAATATTTCAGACAGCTCTTATGAGATTATTTGATTTACTATTCAATCCTCGTGATTATATTAAACTCTTTAAGCTATTTGTATTATTTCAACATCACATAGCACACTCCCCTCCCCTTCAGGACACAATTTCTTGGCAATTGGAAAATCAATAAAATATCTGGTCATGATTATTTTTCACCCATCATCTGTAAAATTACTATCCAATTAGTCATTTAGTGACTGTATTTTAAGTAATCACAGAACTAGTTTTTTATGAGTTTCTGTTTGGTGCCTTTCTAAGAAACTACCAAAATCACCAAATAGCGATGTTAAACCATTGAGCAATTTGGGTTAAATGTTTTCAATTAAAATACTGTGCTTTCTGAATTACTTTTACTAGCATGTCTCTTATCTAATGAAGATGCAAACTAGAGCAGAGCTGTAGTTTGTGTACAAGTCTGCAGCAAGATAATTCACCAATTAGCGGCAAAATGTAGGAAAAAGAAAACCGTGAATCATCCTCAGAAAGTATGAAGATGTTACAGGCTCCCATTAGACAAAGGAAGTCCTAAATATAGATGCACCCCCACTGAGCTGCTCCATCGAAGCAAACAGGATTGGGTACTTGGTTGGCTAAGCCTAGGAAAACACACACACACGCACGCAACACACACATGGGTCCTTCTCTAGGGTCATGATGTGCCTGACTCCATCCTTCCTCAAACACTTCTCAAGCTACTCGGGGTTATTTTATAGAAATATTTTCACAACATATGCAAACCTTGTGTTTTCTGACAGGCTACTAAGTCTAGGTTCTATGTATGACATTTTCATTTCACACGAGGAATTTTCAGTCCAAGTGACACCTCTGCTTTGCATGAATTCTGAAGAACAGATGGAATTAGGAAACTGATTGTGAATGATATTAAACTCAGCCGGAAGAACAATTTCCTAAACTCTCCTATCAACATGCCACTAGCTTCTCACTCTTTTTTAAAATGGCTGACTTCCCTCAGGAAAAACTAAAAATGAAAACAAAGATCTGCCTTATTAAGTAAAATTATATATCTTCACCAAATGAATTCCAACACTTATTAAAAATGATAATGAACATGGAAATATGTTCTAAAATTCCGGGAAGATGATGGCAAAGTTATTACTAACATTCATATGTTTCCTAAGAATATGAAACCAAAAGCATGTTGACCATTTTCTTTGATACATAAGATACCCTTGGCATTCTGCTTAAGCCTCAGGATAGTTTCTCCTTTTTGGCCAGAAAATGTCAGCTAGTCATATCTCCCTAGTAAGATCCAATAGGATTTCTCCATTGTATGAAAGTACAGCTTACTATAAAAATACAAAATGTACTTTGTTCACTTTGTAGTTGGTGTACTGAAGTCTAGGTTTTTGTTCTTTACTCTCAATTAATAAGAAGAAATTGAGAGCAAAAAATATGAAGATATTTTCTCCTAAGTGTTGAAACTCAAGTGGGAATTTTCCTTAGGTCCCGTGACTGATCTGCCCATCCCTGTATAATTCCTTTTAAACATGCCAATCAACCGACAGATTGACCTGAGTCATCAGCCAAGCTGCTTGGTAAAGTTCACAAGTGAATCATATGGCTAATGCATGTCATCAGCCAAGCTGCTTGGTAAAGTTCACAAGTGAATCATATTAGGCTAATGCATATATATATATATATATTATATTTTTTTGTACCAGAGATCAAACTTGGGTCCTTGCAATAGTGGCAGGTGTTAGATCCACTGAGCTAAATCCCAAACCTAATACTTATGTGTTATTCTTTCATAAATACACATACTATTTTGGAGGTCTGAATGGGCTCTATAGGAAAACTACAGATCTTTTTTCAGCAAGCTGAGAGAATATTCAATGTTATCATTCTATCTTATAATTAGAGCTTACACAGTTATCCCTCAGTACTGATGAAAGGTTGGTTCCAAGACTTCCTGCAGTGCAGTCTGCAGATGACCGCATCCTTACAGAAAATAGCTAAGTATTTGTGCACAAACTATGATCATATTTCCCTATGCTTTAAATCCTATCTAGAGCTACTTTTAATACCTACTTCAATGTAAACATTATCTAAATAGTTGGTAAACTGAACTGTTTAGGGAAGAATAAAAAGTCTGAAATGTTAACTTTTTCTGAGTATTTGCAATCCATGTTTGATTAAATCCACGGGTGCAGAAGCTGCAGATGCAGAGGGAGCTGGCTAAATTTATATAACTAATTTCAGTCTCATCTTCATTTGCAGTATTTGATGCAGACTGAAAGTATATAATTCTCATTTATTCAAAAAAAGCTTACTTAAAGTTGCATAACCCTAAAAACCTATCATACCTCAGATTAACTTTGGAATGAACTTGAGAACTAGGTCCCCAGCCTCACAAGCTGGTTCTCGTCCTGTCGACGCGTTGCTGATATTGAACCCAGCAAAACAATCTTTGGCCCTCAGCTCAGAGACAAGATTACATCTAATCCACCTAGTCACTCTCGGGCTCGAAGCTTTCCACTTTGTCAAGCTTAATATCCAAAGTGCTAAAGAAAAATATCATAGATTCCCAGATTCCAGACTAAAGTATATGGGCTCTTCTGTAAGCTTTTCCTTGATCCCTAGAAAGAGACCAGCAATTTTTGTCATATGATTTGGCCCGGATGAAAAATCCATCCATCCCTCTGAAGCCCCTTTGAAGACTTCTTTTCAGTAGTTTGTATGGTTTTCTTCATTGATTCATCAAATATTTGTGGCCTCAATAATATATGTCAGTTCTGTGCTTTTATTTTTTTCCTTCAGGTGGTTCTATTTAGAATATTTGCTAAGGTGTTACTTCATGGATCTTCTTAGATGTTCTGCAAACATGTTTCTACATTTCCTAAAGGGTATAAAATAAATACATGTAGAATTAAACTGAAGTCAATTATTTCAGAGGTATCTTTACCTTTTGAAGTTTTTGATGGAAGAAAATACATTCCCCGTTGCCTTCCTTAATTCCTCACTGGATGAGAAAAGTAATCTGAACATAGTAGATGCTCTCAATAAATGTCCGCCCAGGTGAAATTACCCCTTACCTATGGAGTGATTATGATGCTGTCCGTTCTACTGTCTCAGGGATTCTCAGCCAGGGACAGTTTTGCCTTCTAATTGACATTTAGCAATAGCTGAAGATATTTTGGGCAGCCACAACTTGAGGGTGGGCTGGAGAGAGTGAAGGCTGATACTGGCATCTATTGGAAAGGGGCTGGGGTGCTGTGACATCTGATAATGCACAGGACATCCCCTGACAGCAAAGTATTACCTGGCCCCAAGTTTCAAGAGTGTACAGATTGGGAAAGCTTGGCTTCTATGAGTCTCTCACTAAAATCTTCCCTTTTTTTCTTTTAAAAGGGTGTATCCATTATGTATCAAGTTGATCCTTCTTTATTACTGACTAATATTCCATTGTATAGAAAAACCACATATTTAAAAATCTATTCTTCAGTTGATGGGCATTTGGGTTGTTTCCAAGATTTAGCTATCACAAACTGTGTCACTGTAATCATGGTTGTATATACTAATTTTTGAGAAGTTTTCACACTGATTTCCACAGTGGTTGCACCAGTCTGCACTCCCACCAACAGTGGAGAAGGGTTCCTTTCTCCCCACAGCCCCACCAGCATTTGTTATTGGTTGAATTCTTGATCTTAGCCATTCTTTCTGAGGTGAGGTAGAATCTCATATTTCACCCATGGTAAGATTTCAAGGGTATTTCATGTTTATGCTGTCCTGGTAGCTTATGAGAAATTTGTAAGCCAACACAGCCCACCAAAGTCATGTAGACTTTTGTACTCTGGGTGACTCACTATCCTTTAATCATAGTTTCATCAGTGCTCCTGTAATGAATAAAAGAGTGAAATGCAAGTTCAAGAAAATCTCATGAGATGTTATTTTTATATCATCGATAAAATTTCCACTATTTACCTACATAATACAAAATGTGAATGAGATAGATCAAACATATTTGGTGATAAATATTTTTCTCTTTCTTTCTTTATTTCCTTCCTTCCTTCTTTCTTTCGTGCTGGGGACAGAATCCCGGCCTCTGCATATTCTGGGCAATGGCTCTATGACTGAGCCATTCCCCAGCCCCATATTCTATGCTGCCTTTAAAAATATTTTTTATTGGTACTTTCATGTATAGAATATAATAGCATTCATTGTTGGAAATTTGCACCTTTGCACACACGTGTAAATACCGAATGGTTTCTCTAGTGTGAGAGACTGAATGTGTAAATAAGGACTAAGAGGTATAATAGATAATGCGAAATAGGAAGAAAAGGGACAGAGGGGAAGGGGAAATGAGAGGGGTAGGAGAAAGGAAAGAAGGGAATTAATACGAGAAAATGAAAAATAATGGAACAAAGTCTTTGTAGCTAGAGACTGAGGGACGGGTTGAAGGGAGGGCAGGGGAATGGGGAAAAATATGTTCCATTTTATAGATCACCTAGATGATTTGGCTTGAGAGTACATGAACTAGAACAAACTGAAGAAATCAACATTGAAGTTTAGAAAGCACATGTAATATTTATGTGACGTTAATGTAATCGGTACCCAGTTTTTTATCCTGAGTACGTTTACGGGAGTGCATACAGAATGCAAAAACATTTAACATAAGCCTGTGTGAAGGAGGGGCGTCAGAGAAAGACAGGGTTCGATGCGTGGTATTGGTGTGTGGATGCGATGACTAATTTGTCACACAAACCGCAGAACCTTTGCATGTAGGCAGTATTGATAATGAACCCCGGACAATGGTATAAATGAGTATCTGGGACAAATCAGGACACATTGTCACCCTGTTCATGAATAATGCCTCAGATTTGAAGAGCAGAATAGTTATCCTGAAGTAGCTATAGTACCTTTAAGTCTAGCATATGCAGAAAAATATATGTTCTTTAATCCTGGGCATAGAAAAACTCACATAATATGGAAAGATGACACCAATTTGGCGTTAGAGGCTTTTGCAACAGCAAGAAGAGGCAGCTTTGAAGTAGCCTCACGGGCACTTTGTCCTAGCAGTGGCTTTTAGCAATGGATGCTACCGGAAGACGCTTGGGCAAGAGGAGGGAAATTGCTTGTTCCATAGGCTATTTGGGGAGACCGGTTCAGAGAAATGCGGGGACTCCAGGGAGACATAAGAAGAACCACCGGGTGAGGAGTAAGCGAACTGAAAGGGAGTCAAAGTCCAATTATAGTTCTGAGAGCAGACTTTAGCAGATGCGTTTATTACAAGTACTTTAATTTTTATCCTACTTGGGAACTTATGAGGAAACTGGCTATACTGGTAAGATGATAAGACCAAGAACATATGAATTCTCTGTCTCCCAGATGGACTGACCCACCTGGGACTTGACAGGATCCTTTGGAGAGATCCAGAGGACATTTAACGGCCATAGCAGATCAAGGCAGCTGGCCTGGAAGAAATGGAGGCCACGAATGAACGTGCCCATGTGGAGTTTAGTTTCTGCAACGAAATGATGCTATTTTAGTCCAGATAGTTGCTTAAACAGGGTCGACCTCTTTTGTTGCATGTACAGTGATCACTTTATGGAAAATAAGAGGAAAAGGGAAAGATACAAATGATAATAAATGTAGTTTTTATAAGCTTAGACTCTTCTTGGATGGAAAGGGAATCTGAGGAATAAGGGAGAAAGGAGGAGAAGGGGTCAAGGGGGAATAAAAATGATCAAGATAATGGTAATGTGCCAATTCCCCAAGCTGAATGTAATCATCACGTATCACAAACACATCCCAATACAAAATTGTATAGTTTTATTGAAAGAAAGTTATTACATGTGCTTAAGGATGGAACATAAGCCACAACTGTATCCTCCTTGAATATAAGCCCAATCAACAGTGGACACAGACACAATAATGTGAATTCTGGATACATTTTGTTTAGGATTATGTTGTCGGTGCATTTTATTTGAAGAATTTCATAAGCCTTGCCTTAGAACGTACTAATGTTGAGAGAGTATCCTTTAGGAAGATACATTTGAGGACAGTGCTAGTTAAATCGAGCATGCACGATTTTTCTCGTGTTAGCTCTTCAGAGCTTGAATCTCTCAACACATGTCTCTTTTTTTTCAAGAGAGGTTGAATACGAAGCATTTTCAAATGCCCTGTCTTTGGAGAAACGTATTCCAAGATTGCAGTGTAATGAAAAACTTGGAGGATGTATTTTACCACCACCTGCTCTTCATGTTTGGGATTTATTTATTTCCCTGAGTTCTCCAACACAGGGCTGGAGGTTGCTCAGTGGTACAGCACTTGCCTAGAATGGACAGGGCCCTGGGTTCAATCCCTAGCACTGCGAAGGAAAATGTCTGTTGGATTTATTGCTATTTGTGTAGGACAGATAGTTTTTCTTTAAACTGTGGTAACTTTATCCATGTAAAATATACCTTTTTTCTCGAAAGAGGTATAATGTGTCTCTATTAGTAGGACATTTCACTCTTGAGGCTGTGAATAAACATTTTTCAATGTTGGAAAAGAAACATCACTTTGATCTCTCTTTCACTTCGGTGGTAGCATGATGTTTTCTGTTTTGCTTTTATTAGGGGAATCTGGGGAAATTTTTTAACAGAAATGATAACATCACGTTGTAGAATTTAATTGAGCTCTAATAAGCAGAGGAATAAAATCCTCGCTGAGCTGTGCACAGTGCTTAGAAGGTTTACTCACTAGTCAAAGTGTCTTCTTTCTGTATAATAATGGGATGCAAATTTATTCCTTAAAAATGACACATTAATGTCTCAAAGAGGTAAACAATGACTTCCAATTAGTTGAAAGAACTTTTTTTCCTTACAAATGCTCTGGCTTTCATTTAGCAAGTTCACGCTGTTTTGCCTACTACTCTATGTGAGCTCAGTTGTTTTATATCTGCCCAGAGACAAGATCCTATTCCTAGGGTGCTGCTCTGAGAAGCTGAGACTCTTCCCTACATTCAGAACTTTCTGGAAGACCTACCAGCCCTCTTCTGCTGGTCTTCTCAGTAGTGCTTCCCTGCCACTCGTCCTCCATGCATGCCCTCCCCACTGCCAGTTACCGAGCATCCAAATTCCTGCTGGTGATACGCAAGGCTCTTAATGTGCTCTCCCTTCTGTGTCACCCAGATAGTAAGTGTGGGCTATACAGTCATCGCTATAACTGTGCAACTCTCCTGTTGCATCATGATGTGCAGATAGTAACTAAATGCATGGGTGTGACTGTTCGAAGAAAACATTGCAGAAATAGATCACGTGCTGCCCTTGGCTCATAGGCCATCATTGGCTGACCCCTGCTTAAAGCCACTTTCTGAAACAGACAGTACCATTTCTGTGTTACAGATGAGGAGACTAAGGGGAAAGGAGCTTACGATTCAGAATCATAAAGTTGATTAGTGGTAGAACTAGACTCAAACTTCCAACCAAGGCCAGTCTGATAGAACAGTTCCTGTTTTTTTCTCCCTTGCTATCTTGCCCTTAGGTAAGAAAGTAGGAGTTACCTATAAAGGAAAGAGGAAAAAGCTTATATCCAAAATGAGAGAAGAAAGAAACAAAGGCTCAGCATTGATGAGTCATCATGGTGTAGAGGAAAAAGCTTATATCCAAAATGAGAGAAGAAAGAAACAAAGGCTCAGCATTGATGAGTCAGCATTGATGAGCAGCTGAGCTTGATGTAGAAGAGGCCACTTCAGGAGAGAGGAGTGAAACAGTAGATGTAGCTGGGAAGAAAAGTACCTGTTGTAAAAGTACCTTTGTAGCTTTTCTGTATTCCTGATGTGTGGAAGATGATAGATAGATGATAGATAGATAGATAGATAGATAGATAGATAGATAGATAGATATCCTGTTGTAAAAGTACCTTTGTAGCTTTTCTGTATTCCTGATGTGTGGAAGATGATAGATAGATAGATGATAGATAGATAGATAGATAGATAGATAGATAGATAGATAGATTGATTCACATTTCAAATACTAAGAATGGAAGGGTCTGCAATAGCATCTTTTCCTTTTTAAAGAGCTTGAAGAGAATTCCACTAAGCAACTTTTGTTCATACCTCTTCAGCCAGAAACAATGTTATGTGATCCTTCAGGTTCAGTGGAAGCTAGCATATTATTTGAGGCTAGCTGCCTCAAACATGTTCTCTTGGTAAGGAACAGATAATGGATAGGCATTTAGCAATGCAGGCCAAAACACAAATATTTAGACTGTGAAAATATTAAGCTATATTTATGTATTGATGTACATAGGTGTAAAATACACTGAAGCAAAAGATAAATCCACCCGGGAATGATGGGTCAGACATAGAAATATAAAATGAGAGAATACAAGTATGAATCTAGTGCAATTGTTAATGAAATCTTAACGTGTGTGATACCTTGAGAGCGAAATCATGAATTTTTTAAAGATAGAAGTCAAATCTGCATGTTCTTCAGAGCATAAAAAATGAATACATGCAAAGAAAGGAAAACTTGGAGATATTCTGGTGGCTCAGTGAAATAGGGTGAAATGGACAAGCCATGGAGTTGAAGCTGTCTAAAGTTTTCATATAACACGAACAAATCCAGATACCTTCACTTTTGGACTAGCTTAATACTGTGTGGCAAAGTCTGCTTTTCTCCTTTGTTTGGAATCTCCAAAGTCCTTTGATCTAATTTACTAATCCCTGAAAACTTTGGCTTGTAAAAGTTATTACCTAGTAGGTAGTTTTGGCATCCCCTTTGATATCCCAACATATTATCAGAAGTGAAAACGAATGAATTGCTTATTTTTATCCATCTCTTTATTCAATCTCTTCCTTTTGTTTCCTCTAAATTTACAATAAATAATCAGGAAGACTCTGGAAATGAAGATGAAATTATATTATGATTCACATTATGAGAAGAAAAATATCCATTTCTATAATTTTTGACAGTAGAAGGGATTGAACCCAGGGACATTCCATCGCTGAGCTGTATCTCTCCAGCCCTTAAGAAAAATTTAGCAGGGTCTAAGTTTCCCAGGTAGGACTTGAACTTGTGATCTTTTTGCCTCAGGCTCCCTAAATTCTTCATGGATTCATTTAAAATGTTTATTGAGAATGAGTTTGCTAAATACTGTGCTGGATTTTGGAGATGTCATAGGAAAACAATAAGGACAGAGTCCATATATCTGCAGATTTGAAAGTGTGGCTTAAGAACTGAGGTAAATCTTGTCCAAGATATTTATTTTAGCTTGTCAACAAGACTTTTAAAAACATTTACATTTTATTCAAATGTTTGCACACCCACCAGAAGTCTTGTAAATGCTACTGTGAAGGTTTTAAAATGATATATTTTTCTTTTCATAGGGCTTTCCTTTCTGGAAAAATTTTAGAATAATTTAACATTTATTTAGCAACGATGGACTGTAGAAAGTACAGGAAATGAAAAATAATCATAGTTTTTGCCCTGTAGTCTTACAATCTATTAAATACTATTGTCTCTCCTGCTGAAATCTTAGTGTTCAAAGTCCTTGTATAACAAGGTCATTTAAAATGTATCAATCAATATATAGAGCTTTAAAATTATTTTCTGAGGACTTTAGTTTTATATATAAATCTATTACTATGAGCTAGCAAGGCATCCATGAAGGATGTCTCTGAGGTGTATATTTCAAACAAAATGTACACTTATTTCTATATATTTCTCAGTTTTCTGAGGTATGATTATGAAAATGGATTTCTTCTCATCAACAAAGATCAAAGAGTCCAATGAGTTTGAATTTGCACTCTACCTTGACCTTTTAAAAGGCCCAAAATTTTTTAGTAAAGCTCAGGAGATATTCTTGCAAATGTGTGTCCGTAACTGTCCGCACTCTTAGAACCACATCTTTTCTCAAAAGAGACTGAATTTTAGTAGAAGAATTGAATGACTTCTTCAAGAGTTAAATCATGCAGTTTTCTTCCTTACTCCTCCCAAGATTGAATCCTTACCTTTTACTCCATAATCTTGTTTCTTGGGGTTGTCACCTTCTTTAGCACTTTTGTGTGTGTGTGTGTGATTTCTCTTTCTGTTACTTTCAGCTGGCAGAAGAATTAGTGTCTCTACCTACAAGAAGTAGATTGAAGTCATACAGTATTATTTCACAACTCCTTGGATTACATTTAGTATCTCTTTACTTCACTTTCATGAATCCTTTGGATCTGCCCAATATTCAGTAGAATTTTATTTTTTTGGTTTTTTGAGACAGGGTCTCACTATGTAGTTGAAACTGACCTGGAATTCATTATGTAACCCAGGCTGGTCTCGAACTCACAGTGATCCTCCTGCCTCATCTTCCCTAGTGCTGGGATTACAGGTGTGCGCCACCATGCCTGGCTATTCAGTAGATTTTTAAAGAATGTTACTGTTCACATATTAATTTACTATTTCCAACAATTCAGCTATGTGGATTGGACGGGGTCCAATCATTTCCTTATAACAAATGAGAAGCCAAATTTCAGGGCATTTACAAATCACACACAGTGAAGTACATAGAGCTGGGACAAAGAAGGCTAGTCTTGTCACAAGTGAAACAGTAGGGATTTTTAAGAAAAGAGTCACATTCCAATTCCCTAATTTCTTATCTTGCAGGAAAAGCTATTCTTTGCTATATATCTTTCTACTTATTCATATGAAATGTTTGCAAACTTTTGACACACTTGTGCAATTTAAACCATTTAAAATGACATCATATCACAAATATTATTTTGAGGCATATTTTTGTATTTAATTATTATAGCTCTGTCAGAACATATAGAGAACAATCATTTGTAATTACTATAGCATATTTTGTACATGAATATAGCAATCTCTTTAACTACAGACTTATTAAAAAGCACTAATACTTTCCCAAATTCCACTGTAAAGCCAGAGCTGCAATGAGCAGCCTTCCCTGATGGATGTGGAGACAGGAGTGGCTATTAATTCAGGACAATTTCCAAAGTGCATAACTCCATACATATTCAAAATTTTAATAAATTTTTATGAATTGATTTCCCCAAATAGCTCAAAATTTACATCAAATCTGAGAGTATAAAGTCATAATGTCTTCATACACTGCTCAACATTGAATATGAAGTTTCTAGTTTCATCTTTGGTACTTATTTGTACTTAGTTTATTAAACTCATATTCTGCGCCCTGTGGTTGAATACTTAACCTATTTTTAATCTTCCTTATTTTTTGCTAAATACATTTAAGTTCATGCAATTTTCTCTGAATACCAAATTTAAAACACTCTGTAGTTTTTATCCTGTAGGTTAATACATTTTTCATTAACTTACTTGTAGTTTGTAACTCCTGTATTGTTTTCATCTTTAAAACACCTTATATACAAGTTTAAGTTTCTTATTTTATAGATATTTATTTTCAATTTTGGTGCTAACTTCAAATATTCTTACTCTGCAGTGAGAAAATATGGCTTTCAGTTTGGTAATATATTATTCTTTCTGGATCAAGACATAGTCAATTTCAGTAAATACTTATGTTTTAGAAAAGAAAGTTAATTCATATTTTGTGGATGAGAAAATCAAATCAGTATAAGTAATGTAGATCCTTTCAAATATTCTTGAACTTATACTTCTGTGTCTGTAACAGATTTTGCTTTATATATATGTCAACGCCGTGCTGCTAAATGCATGATATTTAATATCTTCTTTATCAATGTGAAATAGCTCTGTTTCTGCATCTTCTAATCTGTTCTACTGGTCCTCAGGTCTGTTTCTTTGCCTGTACCATGCTGCTTTTATCACAGTAGCTTTTATTATCATTATTATTATTATTATTATTATTATTATTATTATTTTGGTACCAGGGATTGAACTCAGGTCCTTGAACTTGTGAGACAGGTGGCAAAACCACTGAGGTAAATCCCCAGCCCTTATCACAGTAGCTTTGAAGTATAGTTTCAAGTTGGGGATTGTGATATCCCCTATTTTGTCTTTATTGCCTAGAATTGCTTTTGCTATTGTAGGTCTCTTCTTGTTCCAAATGAATTTTTAGATTGCTTTCTCAAGGTCCATGAAGGATGCTACTGGAATTTCAATTGAGATTGCTTTGAATCTATATAGGTTTTGGTAGTATGGCCATTTTCACTATGCTGATTCTTCCTACCCGGGAGCAAGGGATGTCTTTCTATTTTCTGATATCGTCTTCAATCTCTTTTTTTCAGAGTGTTGTAATTTTCAGAGTAGAGGTCTTGGATTTCTTTTGTTAGGTTGATTTCTAGGCATTTCAATTGTGTGGATGCTATTGTGAAATGAATTGATTGTGGAGTTTTATATGCCTATCTGTTTTCAAGTTCTTTTCCCCTATTTGTGAAGTTTTCTGACATTACTTTTGCAAATTCTTTTTTATGCCATCTGCACTCTCTCCTGTTTCTTCATTGACTCTGATTAATCTTTTGTTTTTCTTTGCATCATCTAAGAGCTGCTGGATTGCTTTCTCCTGGTCCCTTACTACTTTTAAGAGTAAGTATGAAAGTCTGCCCCGGGCTTCCTTTAAAGCTGCCTCCCCCATAGAATCCTGAGAGCCCTGGTGATCCCAACTCCATCCAAGCTCTATTGATTGCCTTCGGGATCCCTGATCTGATTTTTTTGGTACTGGGGATGGCACTAGGGTCCTTGCCTTTGTGAGGCAGGTGGAGGCACCACTGAGCTAAATCCACGGCAACACTTTGGGTGCTGTGTAGGTGTGCCTCTGTGTTCCAGAACTAGTCTGATTTGTCATAATCCCTGTGTTCCTGGCAGAATGAAGATACTTCCTTGAGCTTCTGTATGGCCCTTCCTTGGGGTACCAGTGGACTTCCTCATAAGCTGGTAACTGAAGGCCTAAGATTTTACCCAACAATATTCCAATTTTCTGTTCCCTCGTTAAAGTGACAGCCATTTGGACTGATTAAAGTGTCTTTCTCCAAAATCATTCTTAAATATTTGACTATTTTTCCCTCACAATTGTGGGATTGGGTTATAAATACAGGGAAGTAAATGTGAAAATTTCTTAGGCTCTGAAGATGTATCTTTTATCTAAATAATGTGATTATAGAGTCTAAATAAATTGTACTTTCTCTCATATTCAGCAAATATGGCTCTAAGGATAGAATCTAAATGCCAGAAAATTTCCCAGGTTTGGGTGGCTTTTTGTCAAAGCTAGGAATCAAGGCATTAGGCATCTAAATAACTAAGTCACTCTGTCTGTCATTTGTTAAGCAGGACACCAAAAAGCAAAAAGGACTGGAAAAAATAAGAATAAGTTAACAAATATGACCACTTTTTTTTCCTACTTTCCCAGTAGGGCAGATCAGCAGGTGGTAGTTGAAGAAATGGCCAATAATTTTGCAAACTAAAATAATTTTGCCCATAGTACAATAATTTTGCGTTACAGAGTTTCACTGCAACCATTTTTTAAAAATTGAAACATTCACCGTATGTTTTGATCACACCTCGTATGTTGCTCCTTGTTCTGGTCTGTGCCTATTTACAAGGCTGATTTGAGGTGTTTTGTAGCCTTAAATACTACCTACTTCGGGGAAATTTTTCTAAGATCACTCTAACAAGGTTGCTTCCCAATCATAGACATTACAGAGTAAAAGCTGGGAACGTAAGTGGCAGGAATATGTTTCTGAAACAGCTATAGTTTTAATTCTTTGGCTTAACATTCTGTCCAAGGTATAAGCTGCAACAGGCAGAAAAATATCAGAACAGGAAAAACACTGTAGTACATTTAGAATTCAAATTTCTTCTCAATCTACTAGTCTGTGATGGAAATGAAATAGGTATCATAATTTCTTCAACAGAAACATCTGTTAAGTACATACTTGACTGTGAAAATGATCACATCTCTAGCTGATGCAAACTAGAAAGATTAATACTATAGCTCTGTTACTGGAGAATCTATTGGAGAGATGATCAAGTTGGCAAATTATTTTTTCTCTATTTATGCAGGATTTAAATTGAGAAGATACAAGGGAAGTGCCGGTAGCTGCATGAGTCCCTAACAGTTTACTTGGGTGTTAATGGTTGTCATGTGTGCCTGACTCTGTCTCACACAAACACCCATCACAGCAGTACTGGCAGGCTGACTAGCATGGGATCAGTGATCATTTAGATCGCAATGTGACTTTGAATTTCATTTCTAGGTGAAATAATCAGATGTTTAAATTTTGGATCCAGCTGAGAAGATAGCACCACAAAAAATGATGAATTTCCTACATGGCTCTTTATTCTTACCAAGGACAAGAAACTCATAGCTCAGGAAATAAGACTCAACGTTTGCCAGATGTTCAATATTCTTCTGTTACCCTCAAAGTACTTCCTCACTAGTACCACTAAAAAGAAAATCAGCATTCTGCAAATGTGGCAACGTTTTAAACAAAGCTCGCAATAAAGTTGCCCTTGGAAGGGTGACATTGAAAACTGGGGTGAATTTTTATCTCATTAGCCTATGATTACTGTATTGAAAGACCATGGAATTTTCCAAAGTATCTTTTAAAATTATGTATTAGACTCTTTTTGCACTATGCTGAAAATCATAGGATTCTTAAAATTTTGTACAGTGGGTAGGATTAATATCACCCCCACTTGCAAATGAGGAATCTTAAGTTTAGGGAAGGGCAGTGACCTTGCCAAAGGGATAGACCTGGAAATAGTACTTACCTAGTTAAGTCTCAATGCCTGTCCTTAGCTTTTTTCTCTATTGCATTAGTTGAGCCGAGTTTTCCTAGCTGAGGGAATTAAGCATCTAGGGGTTTCATCTTTTGTTGATGTCCCCTGCTATTCTTTTATCTGATGAAAAACTTCCATTTTTATATAAATATTTGTAGAGCTTTTGCCTGTATCTTTTCCTTTGTTTTCCAGTCTTTCTCTGAGGGCCACCAATGTGCTACAATGACTCTCATCCTCAGAGATGTCACTTAACCCTCTTGTGCTCCTCCAAGGCTGCTTCCCACTACTTTCCCCCGCCATGGTTCTCATAAGATGAGCCTCGGTGATGTGCACCCTGCTGGCAGCACCCCAGCACTTTTCTCCTTGGCAGATGGCATCAGCTTCTTTCACTCTGTGGGAAGCACTCTGCAGAGAGTGACTGAGGATCAGATAAGACAGTCTCTTCTCGGTCCTAATTCCTCCTCACCTTTCTGCAGTATAATCTGAATCCCTTCCTTCTTTTAGAATTTTTTTTTAAATTCTGACACACGGCATCATTTTTTAAAAAATTATTTTAAAATTGTGAGATATGGTTCTCTTGTTGAAAGCAGGAGTTTGCCATCGATGACCCTTAGGTCAAATTTAGCTGCCTGTTTGTGTTTGCAGATAAGCTCTTATTGGAACATAGCTAAATCTGTGAGGCATTAATGCTGATTTCACACTGCAAAAGCATTCAGTAGTTATGAGAGAAGGCTGTAGTATTAACAAAACCAAAATATCTACTGTTCGGCCATTTATAGGATAAGGTTGCCAACTCTTGCTCTAAATTATTTGTCTGAAGGTTATCATGTGTGGTATTCTTCTAATGCCTGCTGCTGCTGCATGTAACCTTCTCCATTAAAAGACACACTTTCTGGTTTCTTGTTAAGTCTACGAGTGTCTGTTTATTTTAACCAAACTTTATAGTTAATAAGACACATTCTCATCTGCTATTCCAGTCCTAACCATGACACTCCCTGCTATTGTGTTTTCTCCGACTTTTACAATCATCACACTCCTAAATCCTGCATTATTTTTTCCTCCTTCCTGTGATAGTGAACTGATTGCGCCAAGCTGAGTAACAAATGCCCGACTAAACTGTATCAGCGTAGTTCCAGGTATGGCTGAGATGATGAAGATTTGCTGGGATTTGCTGGGGATGGGTGACAAAGATCAATGGGCCTCAAGGGTATAAAGGGAAAAGAAGAAGGAGGCTCACTTTTGTTTCTTCCTAGGAGCTCCAGTCTTTACCTTCACCTTGGACATCATTTCCTTTCTTCAGACTCTGACCCTCTGGTACAGATCCTTTGCATCATGATAGGGACTCCAACAGACACTACAGTGAGCTCCAGGCCTTCAAACTTTGACTGGATCCTTTTGTCTCCAGTGCACCGACAGCCCTTTGGCTTTCTTCTATACTTGACCCTTCAGGCAGCCACTGTAAGTCTACATTGTAAATCCTTATAGACCTTACATTAAATCTCTTTCTCTGGTAAGCACTGAACGATACACTTTGCTTTTAATTCCCACCATTCCTATTTTGTCAAACCTTCTAATATCTTATCTGGATTGACAACTTTGTTGTCCATCTGTTTGTTGTCTCCACTGTGCTCTACTTAACGCCTCAGAATTATTCTTTGTAGAAACAGCAGCTACGATCAGATCTCTTCCCTGGCCAACAAGCTTCAGTTTGTATTTATTGCTTATCGAATTGTGACCATGGTTACCAGCCTGCTGGCCATTCGACCTGACACTGGCAGTTTAATCTTTTCTCTGAGAGAACATTGTACCCCCCACCCTTGACCTCCTAGAACACGTGCTCACTTCTGCACCTTTGACTGTGTTGTTCCTTCTGTCTGGAAATGGCTTTCTCCAATCTGTTCAGATCCAGTTCGAGGATGCCTGGACTATAAGCTACTCCATGAATGTTTTGCTGACCTCCCCCAAACAAATGATTTAATTTCTGCATTTTCTCGTTTTATTAAATATTTGAATGTTGGTATCTACAACTATGCTCAAAGACCTGCAACGAGGGATCGGATCTCATTTATCAAGACCCCAATTTAATCTAGTAAGACAATTCCAAAAGAAACCACCTGAGATATTTTTGAAGAAGTTCCAAAAGGTAGAAATAAATAAAATAATTATCCAAATAAATTTGCAAGAAAGCAAAATGCCAGTCTTTCCACAGCTATTTTCAAATCTTCTTTGTTGCTGTGTGAATAGAAATATAAGCATTTTCTCAGAACGGCTTCACCTGTTTTGCAATGTTTGGGCGTCATTAGCCTGCCAGACACTTGCTCAGATGACTAGAGCTTGAGATGCAGAAGTCCCGGAGAAAGACTGGAAGAGGGGGATGCATCACACGGGGTCTTTACCCCAGCTCCCTCTGCATCGGTTAATCCCGGTGGCCTCACAGATTTGGGTACATATTTACCTTTGTGTCTGAACACTGAAAACATGAATCTTTTGTAAAGACCATGTGCCATTATGATATACTTCACTAATAAGATAAACGTATGATCGCGGGCTTTTCTATTTCCAATTAGCTACTACAGCCTCCCCTTACACTTTCTAAATGAATAGCCCCATAAAAGCCCAAGAAGAGGGGTGAAGATTCATGGGCGGAGGGAGAGTTCCTTGCAAAAGACAGACCAGTAATTTTAGCTCTAATCTGTCTCTGTTCACCCTCGTCACAGGCTGCTCACTCCCTGCATGGCCTTTCACCCCTCTGCACAGTCACACCTGTCCTTGGCCCACAGCCGTGACCTTCAGGAGAGCTGTGGAGAGCAAGGTTACTCATGATAGGCTGGAGAGCATGGCTGCAGGAAAATCAAATTCAATATTTAGATTTGGTAAAAAAATGACCTCCAAGGCAAAAGACACAATAAGTTTTAGAATGTCTCTGTAGGGTGGCAATTAAAGAAGGTTGTACTGCTGTGGTCATTAAATTAGAAACTATAGAGATAATAAAAGCATAAAAGTAGAAAATAAAATACAAGTACAAGGAAAGCCTTGAATATGTAGGTAGTTCATTATTGCTTTCAGATCCAAAGAACATCCGTAGTTTAAAATACTTAACTACTGGGAGGAATGGCAGAGATATGAGCAGAATTAGGATGGCTAGTAAAAATGTTGAGAAGAAAGAATTTAACGTATAACCCTATGATAAATAAATAGATTTTATTACTAATGTTGGATCACAGTGGCAGGGCTGTTTCCAGCAGGCACAACTCCCTCATACACATAACTATTCAATTTTCATGGCTAGTTTGTCAGATAAGGGCAAGAAAATCTTAGTCCCATTTCAAATGGAAAATGGAAATAAAAATGGAAAAAATGGAAGGACTGGGGCTGAAGCAGGTGGAATGATTTGCCTTAAGTCGTGTAGCTATTTTCACAGAACTTCTTAAGGCACTGTGGTTCACTAGCTGATTTTTTTTTCCAAATACTCCAGGATTCTCATTTTATGTTACTATTAATGGGGCCCATGTCCCTTCCCCAACATAAATCCCTATTGATTCTTGGGAGCCTAAACAGTTAGGAAAACTTTTAAAGTCTGTGACCAAATGTAAAAATAAAATTCAGCTGGACTACAGCTGAAGTACACAAACCTCAAATAATAAATTCTCTGTAGTTTCTTTCACACAAGAAGGTGTGGAAATGTCAGTTCCACTACATTTCTTCAGTATAAAAGGTCATTATTTTGTTTACAAGGTACTTTTTTAGCATTGTGTAGGTTTTACAGTAGATTGTAATGACATTGAAGTTGTTGCAATTTCCATAAAACATCAAATCATTTTTTATGACTGAGACATTCTTATCATTTTGTGTGTCTTTAGACTTATTTATTAACACGGAACAGCTTCACTGAACAGCTAGCTAGAGGTTGAGGCAATCAATAGAGCTTGGATGGAGTTGGGATCACCAGGGCTCTCAGGATTCTATGGGGGACAGCTTTAAATAGCTTCACTGAACAGCTAGCTAGAGGTTGAGGCAATCAATAGAGCTTGGATGGAGTTGGGATCACCAGGGCTCTCAGGATTCTATGGGGGAGGCAGCTTTAAAGGAAGCCCGGGGCAGACTTTCATACTGTACTCTTTCCCAGACTCTAGGATGGCGTGATAGCCTTCTGTAGAGGGCAATTCACAGATGACATGAATTACCTCAAAGTAGTAGAATATGACAGCATTCTCTTCTGCTGTCAAAATTGTCCTCCGGTTTTCAACACCAAGAAGGACTGAAGCTGAAAGGATAACACGGAGGGCAGTAGAAGGAGTGGGCAGAGGGTTACAGTGAGGGCTGGGCTGCGTCACTGGGCTGCAGTCTGCGTGAGAAATTCTTAGCACATCTGCCATGTCTTTGGGTAAATGATGTCTTTTTACTCTTGTTACTGAAATCAAGGCAAGGAAAATAAATGCAAGCCTGAATGGTGTCGTATTTCTGGTAGTGCTTATTAGCTTCATTCTGTCTGCACCTGTTTAAAGGAAACCATTTGCAAGACAAGAATGACTTAATCTGACAGAATTCCCAGAAACCTCTGCCCCACCAAAGAGCTCGTCTTTCTCCCTTGCAGAAAGCATTCTCATTTTGGCCTCATGTTCCTGCCTTCCCATTTTAATTTTGAAAACAATTCCACCAGGCAGGTCCTGAGCACAACTCTGTGTTCTAGTTTGTGTCCTGAGTATGTTTGGCACTCGCTGGTGCTGTTATTGCTAATGCTACCCATAATGGGGATGTGTTTGGACAGGGAATCTCCGCCATCATCTACTCAGAAACATGCACTTAATTATCTAAGGAACTGTAGCTCACGGGGTGGTGGGACTGACAGGTCCAGCAGTTGCAGAGAGGATCTGTGCATGTGGCTGAGATTGGACTAAAGAAGCCCACCTGGGGCTGTCCCTTCAGAGACTGGCTGCTGGAGCATCCCAGGACTTCATCACCTTAGGGCTAGAAATCTTTTAGCTGGATGTGTGATGGCACTTCTATTTCAGGTTGAAAATTTTTCCATGTACTAGTTTTAAAATGGCCTGATTAATTTTCATCTTATTATTTTAAAGTTTTTTCTTAGTACTGTATATATTTGTAGTGAATAATAATTGCATTAATCTTGGGGAATTGGTACATAATATATATCACATCTTACTCATTTTTCCTTCCCTTTTTCCTCTCCACCCTGCCATTTCCTCTTATGCCCAGATCTCCTTCATATCTGTGCAGGGTTTAACTCCCTGTTTTCTATCGTCTTTATTTTTTGCTCTTTAAATTATTCTTAGTTTGAATTTCTTATATAAGAATTTTTATTTTCAAATGTAGAAAATGGTTGTGTACCTGATGTGTATCCTTTTTTGTTGAGTCATTTTTCTCTGCAGTACATTTGATTTTTTCATTGAGTTTATTGGTACATTTTAGGTATACAGCACAGTTCCATTCATCATTGGGATCTTGGACCTTTACATGACAGGTCTTGGTTCTCATTTTTTCCCTTTGCCCCTGCCCTCCCTTCATCCCCTTCTTACCTCCCCATTTACAAACACGTTATTTCCATTTTTTCATTTTCTCATATCTTTTTCCCTTATTACCCTTCCCCTACCCATCCCACTTTCCCTACACCTTTAGCCCCTTTCTTCCCATTTCACAGTGTAAGTTATCTCATTAGGATCTTATGTACTATTACAGTTTATTCACACCAGAGAAACTATTCTGTACTTACACATGTGCGACTTATTTATTTCACTTAGGAGTATATCCTCAATATGTATCCATTTTCCTATGAATGAATCTAATTTCTCATTCTTTATGGCTGACAGTATTCCATTTTATAGAAAAACCATATCTTCTTTATCCAGTCTCCAACTGATGGGCAAATGGGCTGTTCACAGAATCAATGTTCCTTTGTTTTTTACATCATTAACAGAAAAAGAAACGCTAGGAACAGAGCTGTCCGTGGTCCTGAGCAGAGATTTACTTATGCAGCAATGCTCCCCAAACCAACACAAACAATGGGCATATTAAAGGGACACAGAAACCCGTGGGAAGAACCAACAAAGGCCAAAGATGGAGAAAACTGAGCAAAAATATAAATTAAACAGCATTAGATTATAACTCCAAAACTAAAATATTTATGAATTTATACAGATATCAAAAAATGATTGAATAAATTACACAAATGTCAGAAATAATAGTCAAAGATCTCCTGTAGAAGAATTAAAAATAATTTAAGTTACATACTCTGCCCATAAGGAAGAGGACAAATAACATAACAGTTCATAAGTATCGACTACATATTCCTTCTAAAGAATAAAATGTGGCAATGGAAAAAAGTTTCCATTTTTCAATGAAGAAACTTGACATTACCCACATAATCAAGGAAAAGATCAACAGTGATATATTAAGCTAGTATTATACATTCTTAATAGGATGTATTGAGAATACCAGTATACTAATGGGTTCATCCAAAAGCCTACATCATCAGCCTAATCAAAGTAAAATATCAGATCAATCTGAAATATGGGAAATTCATCAAGCTACTGAGAAACTGTCACAGCCAAGGTGACCATAAACACAGTTATCAATGTAATGTGGTATTCTGGATGGGATCTGAGGGTAGTAAAAAGAAATCAGGGAAAAGCTAAGCATATCTGAATTAAATATGAGCTAACAATTACTCATATTGATGAATGCACTGCTGTTAATAATAGGGGAAACTGGGTTTGGGTATACAGGAAGGCTGTATTATCTTCATGACTGTTTCTTGAATCTAAAAGCATTCTAAAGTAAAATTGGAAAAGTAGTAACTCCAAAATTAAAATATTTTACGTGATGTCCTTTAAGAAATTTTTTATTGGGGAGAACAATTATGATAAGTTTTACTTGTTAATTTTCAAATGTGCAATACATCTTTGTTGACTCTAGATACAATGTTGTACAGCAGATTTCCTTCATGACTGTTTCTTGAATCTAAAAGCATTCTAAAGTAAAATTGGAAAAGTAGTAACTCCAAAATTAAAATATTTTACGTGATGTCCTTTAAGAAATTTTTTATTGGGGAGAACAATTATGATAAGTTTTACTTGTTAATTTTCAAATGTGCAATACATCTTTGTTGACTCTAGATACAATGTTGTACAGCAGATTTCTAGCTTATTATCTGTTGTTGTTTTTTCTTTTTTTTTTTTTTGCAGACACCTGTTGACTGTTTTGCTGTGTTTTGTGGACATTTCTTGACTGAAGCTCTATGCCTGTCTTAGTCACTTATTTCCTCATCCTTGCAGCCTGTGACGCCCAGCATTCTACTCTGATCCTATTAGTTTGACGTTCTTACCAATCCCATATGAATGACATTATTCAGTATCCATCTTTCAGTGACTGGCTTATTTCTCTCAGCATCATTTCCTAATGGTTCATCCATGTTGGCACATTTGCAGAATTTCCTTCTTTTTGAGAATGCGGGAGTACCCCACTATATCCCCATTATATGTTTATACTACATTAGCTGTATTCAGTCATCCATCAATTAATATTTAGGTTAATTTTACATTTTTGTTCTTGTGAATAGTATTGAAATATGCATGGGGATATTACTGTCTCTTGGAGATCTTTATATCTATTCTTTTGGATTAATATCTAGAATGGTACTGCTAGTTTACATGATATTTAATTTTTTTAGAAATCTCTATACTGTTTTCTCATAATGGCTATTTTATTATATATTCCTAGCAGCAAAGTATGAGTAGTATTTTTTCCACATCATCACCAACAACAGTTTACTTTTTTTTGGATAACAATTATCCCCACATATCTGGGAAAGAACAGAATATGATAGTTCCAAGGAGATCCAAGAAAATAACTATTCCTTCATGAGGCCAGGACCATGACTTTGCATTAGCTAAGTTACATTCTGAAACCTTTATTAATTTGTTTTTGTTGGCAAGTAATTGGCTCAGTGTGAAGTTTGTTGAATTCATATTAGAATTACCTAAGCTTTGACCAACAGATTGTAATAATGGATTATTTTATTTTTCTTAGAGAGAGAAACTCTAGCAAATTCACAGTTTGATTGTCTAGGTTATTTGTCCTTATAGATACAAGTGGATGACTACACTTTAATGATAATTCTATAATAATATAAATATTTGACTATAAGTCTCCAGTGTTTCATTTGATAAAGGCAGCGTTACTCACAAATTTTGATAATTGGAATCTGGTGATGGAGGATATATCCAAATGGGTGGTAAATCAGCAGTGATTAATATTTGGAATAATTGGAGGATAACATTAAAATGATTATATTCCGTGGGCCGGGATTTAGCTCAGTGGTCCCACTGCCTGCTTTGCAAGCACAAGGACCAGAGTTCGATCTACAGGAACAAAATGAAACAAAGCAAAAAAACATTATATTCTGACTTAATTTTTATCACAAGTAGGAAGGAGAGTCAAATCTATAAAATAAGAAGAATGATTATAAGCAAGTAGTTGAAAAGCAAAGCAGGGATTAAACAGGAGTCTTAGTCTGATGTCTTGGGCAGCTGCTGTCTATTAAATAAGATCATCTGCTTGTTGTATGCACCTCCAAAGATCAAATGCTTCTAAAGAGTTTGTAATAACCCTAAATGGAGATCTTTTATTGCAGTAACATTCCAATTGTGTGGAACTCCGGAATGGTTTTACTTGTGAAACATGAATGAATCTCTGGGGCAACAAATCTCTGAGGCTTCCCCACTGCACAGTTTTAATAAAGCTAATGATATTCTCAGTAAGATTCAAGAGCAGCTTTTCACGAATGTATCTTCAAGTAGATTTTCTCTCCTCAATGAAGATAATGCAGAGCTGTTTAGGAAGACATGGGAGGTTAATCTGTAGGTAATAAGACTATTGGTACATGTGTCCCTTGAAATTTTTCTCTTTTCCGTGTTTATATGAAGAAGAGAATGGTCTCATTTAGAGGCACATTACTTAGACCCATGATATATTTTAAGACCTAAAATTCTAAGTGCTGTTTTGATGTCTGAGCCTCACAGAGCTGCAACAGCCTTCGTGTGGCTCTCTTGATCTTGCCACATGTGGTTTTCATGTAGTAGGAAAGGCTCCCTACCTTGGTGGGATGCCCTATCAGCAGAAAAGACTGCAGCCTATGCAGTCCTCAACCCAGTGCGGGTTTACTTCCTTTTCAGTCTGTGGAATTATCCAAATAAGCAAATCACATCTTCCTTCAGGAACAAAGGGTCCCTTAACACTCTTGTCAGCACAAAGCCAGCTACTTATAGCCTCGGCTGTTTCACTCTATCCCCAAATACAGCCCTATCTGGTCCGGAGGCAGGTGCTGGGCTGTCCTCATTCAGTCTGTGAATATATGTGACCAGCAAAGCGCTGAAGACCTCATCTTCCCGGTTCCCATGTTATGTGTTCAGCCATCTCATACTAGTTATGGTCATTCCTCTTCTTTCACTAATGTGGCAAATAGAAGGTAACTTGCAGTTGTAGCTTCATAGCGAGATGGCTGTGTATTTTTGGTGATCATGAGGGGTGGTAGAAGAACCTTTGATAAGGGCTTCTAGGAGTTTGGCAAATTGGGATTTAAGGATGCCATTACTCCTTTCTACATTTTCAAGATACTGTGGTAGATCAGAGAAGCACCGTAAGTAATCAGTAGAACATTACCAAGTTCTTTTATGAGGATGCCTACTCGTTTGTTGCTATAAAAGTTGGTATGCTCTAAGTTGGAGGCACTCAGATCATCAGTGACTGTAAGGTTTCTAGCTCTTGGGAAAGAGACATGCATGAATCCACCTGATGTTATCCAAAGGGCATCTTTTGTTCCTGCTCTAAATGTACACCTTTTCCATAACATACAGAAAATAGCAATAGTAATAACCTGGCAAATAACATCACTATCTTTTAGTTTCATCAGCAGCATTAATTTAATATAGTAATCATTTTGTCTCTACCATAATGAATTGTTTTATAAAGAAAATTAGATAATACTCATTCAAAATCAGTGGCTTTCCCAGTGACCATCTTAGGGGACCCAAAGATTTTTCTGAGTGAAGGGTACACCCTCATTTTCCCATTTTCCCTTTCCTAAATCAGGAACTAAGTGTTAATAGATGATAGAAGTCCTCTTTGAATTCATGCACAGATTTAGCCTGTGAGTTTCGTTAGAACTATAAGCTCAACTGAGGAAGACTTCTTTGAGCTAGAATATTTTTAAACTTCTGTGTAATTTCATTTTGCCATTTTTATAATAGCCTTCTTTCTAGGTAGTAAGACTACAGCTAGAAGTTTCATTTTGGTTTGGCAAGGCTGAAATGCCATTTTTTTCCAAAGCTTTACACAATGTGTACTACACCAAAAGCATACCTATTATCGCTAGGTGTGTTTGTGATTTATTGTAATGCCTGACAAGGTCCATCAAGTGCTCCATATTATGCCACAGGGCCCAAAGTCATTTCAGGGAGATATCTGTATTTTAAAAGATAGGTTAAATTAGCGATAGCATTTCCTTCTTGATAATCTCCGATTTCAGTTTAGAGGCATGCTCCAACTACAGATAATTTTAAATCAAGATTCAGTCTAAGCCATTAAAAGTAGTTTACGGAAAGTTTCTTACCTGGGACCATCTGTCTACCTTCTTTCAGACAGAAGAGTGGCAGGACTCAGCAGAGAATAGTGTATGAAAGAGAGGGCGGGAGACTCTCACAGGGTATTCGCTGGCTGGGTGACAGTGTGGTGTGCGTCTGTACTACAGAAAGAACTGCTGAGTCACAAGAGGAACCTGGGGCTCCTTCACAAGGAGCGCTGGCCAGTTCTAATGGGAAGTGCGACAGCTCTTGCTCTAGGACAGGTAATGAAGCCTTTGCCCTGGGGTCAAGGCTGAGGTTAGAGTCAGTGATGTGTCGGGAGGGTTCTTGTGAGCTTGTCCAGATGGTTCGTGCACAAATGGACAAACAGGTGTTTGCATTTGGGGATGCCTAGGGAACAAGTCTGCTGAAAAGCTGGTAATAGGTTGTGGAAATCCTGTTCCTGTTCAGCTCCCATTGAGAGGAGTTTCTTACCAAGGACTTACTTCAGGGAGTCCTAGAGAAGAGTTTCCATCACAGGAAAATATGGCCCCAGTTCTGCACAACACAACACAGTTATACCAAGAAGTCCTCCCAAGTGTCATTTTGGGTAGCATCTCAGAAAAAATTGGATATTTTAGTCTATTAGGAGAAAATGATTTTCCCACCTTAGATAAATGATTTCTTCAGTGGTCCACTGAGTTCTAAATAACAATAAAATTGTTATTTATCTTTAGAAACAGCATTCTTTTCCCGCTAAGGCTGGGAGCAGGTAAACAGACTCATTTGATGCAGGCTTCTATCTCCTTTGAACAAAGCATGAGAATCATCACATATCACGTCAGAAATGAATCCTGAGGAAGTTTAGCTCTTCTAAGTCTTGTTGGAGGACCTCAGAAAAATGGGAGGGGGAATGAAGAGGCCTCTGTCACAGTACCGCAAGGGCATATTGCCGTCCTCTGCAGAGAAAGGAACAGATCCAGGGCTTGTGAGCAAAAGCCACTACTACCAGTGAAGCAAGTGGCTTCCCGTAGAATTGATGATGGGCAGGTATGTGAGTTATGTGCTACAGAGAACAGAGGGGTAATAATTTTGTAGATGGTGTTGAGATCCTAGTGGCCTGGGTTTGTTTGTTTATTATTTTTCATTCTTTCTTGGCAGGAAGAGAGTGGTATCAGGGCCTTTGGATATAAGGCCTTCAACTCTAGCCATGAAGCCTTTATTTCTGGCTTCAAGGAATACTGGGACACTTTAGATTACAGTTTTGTAGGCTGTACTGAATTTTAATAGGCTCTGTTCTAATTTTCTTATATCCATGGAATTTTTATGTTAGAAGGTGGGGTGTGATGATAATAATTTTATTTGGGGAATATAATATAATGAGCGTAATGAAGAGGCCAAAAATGTGCTCAGAGTAAACACAACTTGGTGAAGGATAGAGGAGTTCCCCGAAACTGCCACAAAAGTCCTTCTGATCTGCGTTTAATATTATAATTGCATTGTAAAATAAATCCTCTTCTATTAAACTTGCTGGTGTAATATCATAAAGCAGGAAGGAACATTTTTCAGTCCAAAGTGTAAATCTTAGAATTCAGAGCTGGGGGATAGGGAAAATCTATGAATTACTACTTGTCTGGCATATTTACTCTGGTTAAGAAATTGAATACAAGTGTCAAGCTATAACTGCAGAAAAAATAACACTTGTATCTACCAGGTATTCATAAAGTTGATGTCTAAATTTATAGTTAACTAATTCTGAGTGTTTAAGACTGAACATTAGGTGTGATTTTCCTCCCTGAAGTATCCTCAGAGAGCTCAACTGAGGGGTTTTGTTTTGATTTTTCTTTTATCAGAAGAAACAATCTATTTTTCAGTGTCCCTGCTGTTTCCACAAGCACCTCTCTCAATAGGTGTTTGGCTGGGAATCCTGACATTGAGCGGTTTGATCTGCAGGGCCATGGGGTTATTTTGGGCCCTATTTTGTTTTTATTTTAAAGTCCTTTCAAAATGTCCTGCCAGGTGTTGTATGTGAAGCAACATGCTGAACATAATACAAATAGGAAAATGAAGGCGATACCACCTCTGCGATCTATGAACTTCACATCTAATAGATGCATTCTAAAGCTTAGTCTGGGTTCAAATTTCTTTATAAAGGTTTTGAAAATATTCAAGGAAATGCTGAATAGATATTTGGCCCTTGATTATGTTAGATCAAACTTAAAGGTAGATAGGCTCTCTGGTCAAGAAATAAGCCATCACTTAATACACATTTAAGCCCAGTCCAACACCACCAAAGTGTAGGTAAACTTGAATCATTTGTGGGAAAATGCATGCACCGTGAGGCCATGATATTAAGTGAAATTAATCAGACAGAGAGATTACATATCACGTGGCTTATCTTATATGAGGAACCCAAATTGTAAGCAAAGACAGACGACAGGTAGTAGGGAGATAGCTCTTTCTCATATGGGAAAGGGGTCAAGAGACGGAGAGACCGCAGAGGGAGGGAAGGGAAGAGAGATGAAGCAAGGAACGAAGGTGTGTTATGTACGTGTACCAGCTTCCCACAAAGAGTGTAACCTTATATACTGCAAACGTGCACCACTGACAATTTTAAGTGAAAACTGTGGTGTGTGCCACGGGATAGTAAAAAAATACATACACTTAATATAAACAAATGTACATCGTAGAAAACACCTCATTAGGGCCATAATACATGCATCTCAGGTGCATCAAGTTTATATCTATTGTAACAAGATATTTCATGCCTCGGGACTCTCTTTACATTAGCAGTCTTTATCTAGGGATGATCTTTGCTCTCCAGGGGATGAATGACAACGTCTGAACACATTTTCTGTTATCACACCTTGGGGATTTTTACGTGGGCATCGGGAAGGCAGAGCCCAAGGATTTCTCAACGCATAGAACTCTGATTCTCACAAAGAATTGTCCATCCCCAAATATCAGAAGTGTTAATGCTGAAAATCCATGCACGGTTTAGAAAAGCTGATGGACTTTGGAAAGCAAATTCCTTAGTCGCCTGTTTGCCAGATAGGTAGCTTGTGCGTTACTTCAGTGTCACACAGTTGAGAAGGAAAATATGGGCTGAATAGGTCAGAGGGATCAGGGGTGGTATGGGGTGGGGAGATGGAAACAACTTGAGCGCCAATTTATTAAGAGAGAGATTTAATTCCTTGAAATGGAGAACAGCTACTCAGTAAGAGAGGTTACCATGGTAGCACAAAGCTTCAATCACTCCTGATTAATTTCTACCAATTAGAAACATTCACTTAAGTCTCTTGTCAAGATAGGGAGAAATAGTGTCAAATATAATATTCTAAGGAGCAGAGTCTAATGCAGTCGATTTTTTTTTTTTTTTTTTTTTTTTTTTTT
>NW_022900933.1:6295929-6311252 GCF_012274545.1 Fukomys damarensis
TTTTTTTTTTTTTTTTTTTTTTTTTTTGTACCTGGGATTGAATTTGGGTCCTTGCACTTGCGAGGCAGGCGGCGGCAGCACTGAGCTAAATCCCTGACCCTAATGCTGTCAGTTGTAAAGGTTAGAGTTTGTTTCAACCTCACATCTAGCTTAGAAATGGCGAAGTACAAGCTCCCTGTCCATATGCTGATGATAAAACAATTACACTGGCGTCTCTCCACCATCTGTTTTTGGAAATTTCAAACTGCTAAGGTGAAATTGACTCAGAGTTGCATTAAGGATACCAGAGGCTTTTTTCTTTTTCAGTCTAGTAGTGTGATGTTCATGTTTATTTTAAGTCACTGAAACAAGGGCAAATAGTCACGCTAAAATTTCAGTCCCTATTTGATTTCTATCTTTATAACACATGGTAAAATCCCAATACAAGCTTACATCTTTAGTGTTGTAGGTAAGGTTATTTCCATTTTAAAGTGTTTTATTTGTTGTTAAAATGTTGCAACAGCTCCAGAAATAAAACAACACAATATCGACATTTCTTTAATTAAATATATCCAGTTTTAATACTCTAGTTTGATATTCATACAAATATACAATGTAATATTTTTTGGAGCTTGGTTTTGCACCTCCTTATAACACACTGTTGTTTTTTTCCTGAGGTTTTATAATTATTATTTACACGTGAGGTTTTTCTGAAATAAAATTTTTAAATTCTTCAGGGGAAATACAAAATTTGTAGAACACATTGCTACGAACTGGACTGATGGAACCGTCTCTCCTGAGCAAAGGCAGGGTTCTTTCTGTCTCTCTGTCTTACAACCTCCCTTACCTTTGCACATCCCAGGATGACGAGTGAGGACTGGAGAGAGGATCTTGGCCAACTCGGCTTTGACAGCGCCTCCAGTTTCCTCAAGAAACAGAACTGAATGATGCTCCTCTGGTAAACCTTGTGCCACCACTGCTTGCAGACGTGAATAGTGAAGACGCAGGTACTCCTCACCTTCTCACTGTTTATAACCTGGGGTGATAGAAGGTAGCGCATGAGTGTGGGCGGATGAGATGCCCAAGAGGAAGCAAGCGCATCCTTAACACAGCGCCAGGAGGGTCAGAAGCAGCCCCGAATGTCCCTCACTGCTGAGAGCCAGATGGGGTGGCTGGGCATGGGACTCTGCAACCCCACTTGAGCTTCTCTCTGTCCTAATTATACCACTGGTAAATACACAGAGCGGACTTTGGGTTGTTTTTGGTTGTTGTTGTTGTTACATTTTCTCCACGTGCAAATTTCCATTTCTGCAAATTTGGCCTCCTTAGTTTCTTTGTTTTCCCTTTATTTTAAATCGTATGTTGACTCATGAAAAGGTACATGATCCCAGTGATGAACGTAACCATACTGGATTCTTAAAAAGTACCAATAAACTCAATAGAATGAAAAAGAAGCAAAAATAATAAATTATATATTGACAAATTTTATTTGTGATATTTACAGGGGTCAAAGAGGGGCTATGATTTTTTTAATACAACTTGGAATGTTTACACTACACTAACATATTCATCACCTCAAATACTTAGGATTTTGGTAATGACAACTTTAGAAATTTTACTCTCCTAGTGATGTGGAAATGTATAGTACTCAATGATGTTATATTTAACATGCTGTGCAATTTATGTGAAAGAATACTCAGGCCTAGCAAGTAGAATGTGGCTACCAGAAGAGAGCAGGGAAATGGGGAGATGAACGTCAAGGAGTAAAAGCTTCAGGTAGGAGGAATAAATCACCCCCTCTCTTTCTGATCCCCCACTCCTTCGAAAAGGCTAAAGGTTTAGTGTTCGCATTACAGAATGTCTTCAGACTGAGAACCTGGTTAGGAGGTCTATTATACATGAGAAATCTTTTCCGTTTGCTTGTCTGTGTTGTACCGGGATGGAATCCAGGAGTGTGTGCAGGCCAAGCAAGTTCTCTGCCACTGAGACAGTCTTTCACTTCCTTGGTTGAGTTCATTCATTAGTATTTAATTTTTCTTGATGCTGTCGCAAATGGTAACTGTGTGTCTAATTTTGTTGTGAGTTCACTATTGCTCTACAGGAACACTGTTGATATGGAATTGGAATCCTGCTACATTGTTGGATTTGGTTATTAACTCTACAGCCTTTAGGTGGGATTTCTTTGGTTCTTCTATGTGGAGAATCTTGCCACCTGTGAATAATAATAGTTGACTTCTTCCTTTCCCATATGCATCCCTTTTATATCCTTCTCTTGCCTGATGGGTCTTTCTAGTAAATTGAGTACTGTCTTGTACAGAGCAGTGATAGTGGATATCCTTGTCTCATTTCTGATTTTAGAGGAAATGTTTTACTTTTTCCCCATTTGATATGATGTTGGTCATTGGTTTGTCATAAATGGCTTTTAATCAGATTGAAATAAGGTCCTTCTACACCCTTTTCTTCATTTTTTTAGAGATCCCGTTATAAGGGTACTAGTCTTACTCTTAAAAATTCTACCCTAACAACCTACTTACCCTTCAAATGCCCCACCTCTTGAACCATCACACTGATGTCTGGGATTGTAAGTCTAAATTTTGGGGTATACAAACATTTGGTTTACAAGTAGCTTAGAATATATAAAGATTGCATCTTGCTGGCGCTATTATAAACACGCACCTGAAAAATCTCTTAACGCAGTCGACTTCCTTATGGAAAACCTTTCCTATGCTGGAACATTTACCTATAAATATCGAGAATTCTTGGTCTCCCTGTTCATTAAATCACAACCCTGAGGTTCCAGAGCAGATGCCTCTGCTTTCCTAGTAGTTGCCCCTCCTCCAGCTCTGCTTTAAGCCAAAGTGCCTGCTTCTAATAATAGCATCCCTTCTACTGCGGTGGGTGCACTTCTTAATCTTTTCTGCTGCAGTCTTCCTGACTTCTCGTGTTCCCCTCGCTTGTCTTTCAGAGACATCATTGTTGTTTTCTGGGGTCACTCCTGAAACGCTACCAGCGCCCAAATCCTCAGTTTCTGCCTTCAGGGGAACCAAAACTGATATTACACTCAACCCGAATATCTGTCACTGACCTGCTTGTGTGAAGAGCATAAAACGATTTCTTTAATCTAGTTAAGGCTCAGAATTTTTCAGAGCTTCATTTGACTTTAGCCAAATTTATCTAATTATTTAAGTCATCAATACATGTGACTTTGAGGCTTACCGAGATTCATAGAAAGAAAACCTGATTGTATTGTTTTAGGTTTTCGCCTCTTGCTCATTATGGCAGAGTCGTTCTGTGTTTACTTGGCCTATCATGGAAACACAGTATGGAGTTGAGGGCTTTTATGAGTTAAAATAATGTTGGTCTAGGGAAAACAGTGGAGATAACAGTGATTTTGTGGTCACTAAACTTGACACTTGATAGCAAGTTCTTCTCATCCTGACTAACTACTCTTCCTAAGGCAGCTGAACTGTCAGGTGTCGCTAGGGAAAGTATTTGTGAAAACTGATTCAAAGTGGATGCTCACACAGCGTTCTCTAGGTGTGGGTGGGAAATCTGCCTCTAGTTCACAAGCTATGGTATCAGTACAAATCTGACATTTCTAAGCCTACTTTCTTATATTTATATATGCTCCTGCTGATCTTCAGGGACAATTTTCTTATGTGGACATAGTACAATATTTTTAATCAGGGACATGCTTGATTCTGAAAAGAGTTCACTTTTATGTAAAGTCAGTTGAATTAATTAAATTCTTTTGCTGTTCACATTTCCAGAGGGCTCCTTCTTTTTACCTCATGTCTGGACAATTTAAGAGCCACTGTCTCTTAATCCCGTCTTAAAGTCAAGTTAGACTACTAAGTGCAAAACATTACTTATGACATATTTGTTTTACACTCTTAAAAGCTGTCGAAGTCTGTTAAGTATTGACACCTGGGGTCTCATTCAAATTACTTTGCCATGAATGACAGTTGACTAAATTCTAGAGGACTTAGCTCCGGGCTTCCATGAGAAGACAGTTTCTTCTGCGGCTTTCATCCGTCGTGCACCATAGTTCAGAAGATATTGCTCACTCTAACAGGCTGTGGGTGAATGGTAGGTTTTATTGAAAAACTGGAGACTCATAGAAGCAAAGAATAAGTGAGAGGAGCTTGGGAATCCCGCCCCCTCCTCCCCCAGCTCCTCACGTGCTCAAGTGAGGCACGACGTGACCAGGCTTCTACGGCTCTTGCTCTATGTGCCTGTTCCAAGGGATGAAACTTCTCTCCTCCCACAAACTCCCCACCATTGTGTGCAAGCCTTGCAACAATGCTGTAAGAGGGGCTGTAGACTGTATGATGTGGACATGAGGTCATTTAAATGAACATAACATAAGTATACTACACCTACAGATTAGAAAATCTTGATCATCCTTTGGGGAAAAGGAAGACACCGTTGCTGGGTTTGAGTGAATCCTCACAGAAGCGCATACAATCCAGGTTCTATGAGTTCTTCTGATGGACTTCCAGGGATCTCTCCCAGGGTGACCCTTTGACAGTGGTTTTACCGGGTTTATTGCAGAGCTAGATCGAAGAAAAATTTAAAAGGTGTGCCTCACACTAAAAAATTCTTTCTGCCTTACCAAGCAGTGAAAGAGGGAAAGTGGGCCATTTAGCTAAGTAGCACATCTGAATCACAGCAGATGATAGCTATTCTGATAATGCTGTTGCAACTGTCTTCCAACACTCCCTCAACCAGTGTCTAAGCTCTAAAGTTTGGTTGGTCTGACATTGATATTTCAACTTGTTTTTTGATTAGTGTTTGTAGGGTATGCTTTTCTCCAACATTTTACTTTTAACCTAACTATGCCTTTGTAGATTGTTTTATGAAAAGCATATGGTTGGGTCTTACTTTTTCAATCCAATCTGACAAGATATTTTATTATAATCTATGTATTTAGGCCATCTACATTTGAAATAATTGTTGTGATATGTTTGAATTAAAATATAGCATGTTGCTAGTTGCTTTACTGTTTTCTATTTGTTCATCTCTCTTGTTTTTTTCTCTCTTCTGTCTTATGATAATTGAGCACTTTTCATGGTCTTACCTTATGTCCTTTAAAAATTTATGATTTTACTTCTTTGCAAACACTTCTAGTAGCTACTTTAGGTTTTACAGTATATTTTAAAATTAATCTGCTTCAAATAATATTATATTCTTTCATTTACAATGTCAACAATTTTCAAAAATATATTAAAATTCCTGTACTTCCATTTTTGTTAGTACTTTTATAGTATGTGTTATTTTAAAATAGGCTATAATTATGGAATACACTATTAAAATTTATTTTAGGCATTTTAGCAAGGTGTGGTGGTGCATACCTATAATTTTAGCACTCAGGAGGTTGAGATAGTAAAATTTCCATGAGTTCAAGGTGAGCCTGGGCTACATAGTGAGTTCAAAGCCAAACTGAAGTACATAGTGAGACTTGCCTCAAAAAATCAAATTTATTTTAGATATTTTAGAGAATTTTTACATTAAACTTATCTTAATTTGTGTTCATTTACTACATTTCTAATATTCCTTGTGGTTTTTGAAGATTCTTATTTCTGAATGATTAAAGTTCCTTATCCAAGTTCTTCTGCCTGAAGAACTTAACTTTTCTTATACAAAGTCTATTATCAATATATTCTTAGTCTTTGTTTTGTTGAGAAAAGCTTTTATTTTTCTCTTATTTTGACTGGCCAATAATTCCAAGTTCTCAGATTATTATTATTATTTTTTTTTAGTACTTTGAGGAAACATTTTACTGCACTCTTGAGTGCATGGTTTCTAACAATAGCATCCTTATTCTTGTTTTTCTGTGAAAAATGTAAATCCTACAATATTTCTCTGCCTTTGATTATTTCATGAGATTGCATATTTATTTGTATTTGGCATTATCTAAGTTTCTTGGATCTTTGGTTTAATACATGTCAAAAATTTTGGAAAATGTTTGACTAAATATTTCTTCAGGTATATATTGTGATCTATTTCTCTCTCTCCACACTTTGCAATATTTCAGTTGCATGTTAAACTTTTTTATTCTATCCCAGAGTTTTTGAATGTGTTGTTAGTTTTTAGCTCTTTTTTTCTCTGTTTTTATTTCCCTTTCTGTGGTTTCACCAATAAGTTTTTTGTTTTTGTTTTTTTACTGGGGATCAAACTCTGGCCTTTGTACTTGCAAGGCAGGCAGCAGAACCACGGAGCCAAATCCCCAGCCCTTAGTTTTTTAAAGAACATTTTATCTCCTAATTACTGTCTCTTTTATTCCTAGTCATTCAGTTGGATTCTTTTTTTATTGAGTTTATTGGTATTTTTAAAGTATTTAGGCCAGGGATTTAGCTCAGTGGTTCAGTGGCCTGCCTTGCAAGCTCAAGGACCTGAGTTCAATCCCAGGTACAAAAAAAAAAAAAAAATTTAGTACAGTTACATTTATCAGTGGGATCTTGTATCTTTACATGACATATCTCAGTTCTCATTTTCCCCCATATCCCTGCCCTCCCCTATTTACAAAGACTTTGTTTCCATTTTTTTCCTTTTCTCATATTTTTTCTTGTCCCTTATTTCCTTTCCCCTACCCTTCCCACTTCCTCTACACCTTGAGCCCTTTTCTTCCTATTTCACACTATCACTTACACAATTTGGATCTTATTTACACTTTTAGCTTTTCACACCAGAGAACTATTCGGTGTTTACACATGTATGTCTTATTTATTTCTCCTAAGAGTGTGGCCTCAATATGCATCCATTTTCCTATGAATGACTCTAGTTTCTCATTCTTTATGGCTGAGTAATATTCCATTTTATAGAAAAACCACATCTTCTTTATCCAGTCTCCAACTGATGGGCAACTGGGCTGTTTCCAAGTTTTAGCTATTAAAAACTGTGCCGCTATAAACATGGGTGTGCATATGTCACTGTGATATGATTCTTTTAATTCTTTTGGAAAGATACTGAGCAGAAGGATAGCTGGGTCAAATGGAACTGCCAACTCCATTGGGTTCTTATGGTTATTATCAATATATTGAAGTTATCTATATGCATTATATGTTGTTTATGTTTCTCATGTGGGCCCTCTAGATCATAGTTGTTTAAGCCCTCCCTGATAGTTCCAACATCTATGTCATATATGAGACTTGTTATTAAGATTGCTTTGTTGTGTTTGTTTCTCTTGCCTTGCTGAGCCTCATGCTTTTTGTTGGAAGCTGGTCACCTTCTGCAGTGCATAGGTAATGGTAAATGTATTATCTTTACATTGGTATATGTTTGCAAATGTAAGGTAATTATTATGCTCATCTTGGTAAGGTGGTATATATACATATCACATTTGTGCAATGGTCCCAACTCTACTCTTAACCCTAACTACCATCTTCACGAGTCAGGGCTGTGGAATGCTGATTAAATTATTGGGGAAGTGCATCTGACTTGCAGTTTGGAGGAAGCATCTGGTTGAAAGAGGCAGATCACTGGCGGTATGGCTCAGAAGGGTCTGTTTTTCTTCCTGGCTTCTCTTTCCTCAGCTTCCCGGATGCCATGACATGAGAAGCTCTCTGCGGCAGTGCCCTCTGCTGCGCCACCCTGCCTTGGAGCCAGCCAGCCCCGGACTAAACACCCGCTACAAACTCTGAGCCAAAGACAAACCTTTCCTTCTTTAATTCGCGGGGGTTGTATATTGTGTCCCCGCAATGAGGAAAGTGAGCGAGATGAAATATTAATTACCCTGACTTCTTCTCACTCTCTCTGCCATGCCTTCTTCCCATTCCCATTTCCAAAGCTCTCTGTTTCCCATCATCTCTCTTTTCTTTTTCTCTTTAAACTATTTATATTGTGAGTTTCTCATGTACGAGAAACCAAGTCATATTTAACATTTAGTGTCTGATTTAGTTCAGCTGGCGTTATAGTCTCAGATGCATCCATTTTTCAAACGATTTAAATTTACCTTTCTTCACGGCTGAGTAATACTCCATTATATATGTACTCTTTAAGCCTCCATGTGAGCCCACCTCTTCTCCTGCTAAGCAGGTGATCAGGGGGTGGCAAAGAGGCTGGACAATGTGGCATTACCTGCCACTCATGGAAAGCTGCAAAATCAAGGCTTGGAGGCATGAGTCAGGATCTGACTTCAAAAGAATATGTAAAAGATGATGGCCTGAACTTTGCTGCCACTGCCCTATTGTTGCAGTAGTCCGTCTTGCATGTGGGGCATATCTTCCCCTCTCTATAGAGAATTTCTTCTTCTTAAGCACTTCTCTTTCTCCTTTTGTCTTTCTCTTTTTATCTTAAATAAGTGTTGAATTTCTATGTTCACTACTGGCACTGTCCTGGAAAGGACTACTGGTCACCATGTCATCCGATGGCATTGTAGTGTGGAGGTTTATGTTAATCTAGACAGAAATTGGGTTGGATTTGATGGGGGATTTTTGTTGCTATGCTACCAAAGCCTTCAAATTTTTCTAGTCTAATTTTGTATAGAAACTGTAGATTGGTTTTTAAGAGATTATTTTTCCAATTTCTGCTTAACCTTTGGGTCTTCTCCTCTGCACTAGAAGGAAACTTTTCTTTGCTGTTATTCTATCTGTGTCCCACTGGTATCGTTAGCCTTTTGATAGAAGGGTGTAGGGCCTTCCGGTTAACCTCTGTCATTCTCAATCAGAGGTGTTTCAGAAGTTGTAGCTTTAGGCTGGGCATTGTGTATATTCCTTTCCTGTTCCCAGGTGTGGAAATTTCTCTCTTCTATTTCCTCAGCTTCAGGGGGCTTCTACCAAGGCCCTAATACTCTGCTTTCTGTGGCTCTTTTCCCCATTGACTAAGGTTTGTGTTACATATGGGAGAGGGAAGAAATTGGTTTAGGAAATATTTCAGTCATGCTACTGCCTTCCCTGCTAACTCCAGGAGGGCAGCTTTCTCCAATTTCCCTCATGTTTTCTCTTTGAACATGCAGTGAAGTTCGTGGAGGGTTTGTCATCCAAAGTCCAGTGTTAATGCTACTGGACTTTCCACCCCAATGGCCTTAAACTGTCCCTCTAGCCCACAGTTGACCTTTAGTGATTTATTTAGTTTTAACTGAATTCTTCTTTTTTGGTTTATATGGTGTTTAATCGTATCTGCCCTGAGTGAAAGAGATACTCAGGTCCCACTTCTCCTGTAAGCGCCTGTCCTACTTCACGCTTTTGGTTAATTGGTTGTTTTATTCCATCAGTTCCCTGGTACAATCAAGTCGTCAGTGACCTCTCAGTCCAGCCCTCTCTGTAAGTGTCAGCAGAGCGATGATCCTTGTAGCTGTCTGTATCTCTGCACTAGTGCCTATTGAAAATTGGTGTTCAAAAGTTTCTTAAATTCGTGGATTGGCAGACTCGATGTAAAAAAAAAAGATGTCAGTTTTCCCTGTCAGTCTGTAGACTTACATAACTTTTTTATCAAAATTCCAGCAAGGATGTCTTTAGATAATAAAGCTCATATTTAAAATTATGCAGAAAAGCTAAAGGACTTGTAACTAAAATATCTAAATAGCTAAAAGTGCTACTTTTTAATAAAAGATGAATGAAGTAGGAGAAATCATTCTATCCTATGTTAAGTATTACTGTGTAGCTACATTGACGAAAAGCTTGTGGTGGTGGCTGAAAGATCAACCTATAAATAAACGAAACAGAACAGAGAATCCAGAAATAGATCCACACAATTGTATCAAGTGGATGTTTGGCCAAAGATACAAAAGTAACTCAATAGAGAAAGGACAGCTTTTTCAACAAATGATGCTGGAATGATTTACTATCCCTTTCTATATATGATACCTTTAAATAAAATTAACTCAAAATATATTATGAGCTAATTTACAATGTAAAACTATAAATTTTACAGAAAAATAGACATTCTTAAGGATTGAAGGCTAACCAGAGTTTTTATGTGTGACACCAAAAAAAAAAACTTTTAAAGGTTTTTAAAAGGGGAATACCCAAGAAACCACTAGGGAAATGTTAAATTCTTTTGTTTCCTGAGACCGAACAGAATGAAGAGATGAGGTACACGCCCAAAGAAGTAATTTTCAAACTATGTGCCTAACAAAGTCTTTGCATGTAGAACATTAAAAAATTCCAAAAATAAACACTAAGGAAAAGTAGTTGAATTAAAAACTGAGCAGAAATAGCTCAGTTGCCCATCAGTTGGAGACTGGATAAAGATGTGGTTTTTCTATAAAATGGAATATTACTCAGCAAAAAAGAATGAGAAACTAGAGTCATTCACAGGAAAATGGATGCATATCGAGGCCATACTCTTTAGGAGAAATAAATAAGGCACACATGTGTAAACACCAAATAGTTCTCTGGTGTGAAAAGCTAAAAGTGTAAATAAGATCCAAATTGTATAAGTGATAATGTGAAACAGGAAGAAAAGTGCTCAAAGTGTAGGGGATGTGGGAAGGGAAGGGGAAAGGAAATAAGGGAAAAGAAAAATATGAGAAAAGGAAAAAAATGGAAACAAAGTCTTTGTAAATAGAGGAGGGAGGAGTGGGTGAAGGGAGGGCAGGAGTATGGGGAAAAAATGAGAACCGAGATGTGTCATATAAAGGTGCAAGATCTCAGTGATAAATATAACTGTACTGAATGCTTAAAAAGTACCAATAAACTCAATGAAAAATGAAATGAGCAGAAGACATAGACATTTTACCGAAGAGGACATATAGTTGACATACAAGGCTATGAAAAGGCGATCAGCATTATTCACAATCAGGGACATGCAAATTAAACCACAATGAGATATTGCTATTTATTTGTTAGAATAGCTAAAAGGAAAAATAATGAGGTCACCAAGCATTAGTAATGATTTAGAGAAATTCGACCACTGAGACATTACTACTGCGAATGAAAAGGGAAATATAGTCATTGTAGAAAATGTTTGGACAGTGTTTTAACAAACAAAACATGCATTTACCGAACAAATGTTTCTGAAATTTTATTCATGGGCTTTTTCCTCCCCCAAGAAATAAAAATTATGCTCACACACAAATCGTAGCACGTTTATTCATAATGGCTCAAACTAGAAATAAGTCCAGTACCCTTCAACTGGTGAATGCTTAACTTAGGATACATCCATATCCTGAACTACTATGTAGGAATGACGCGCAATGGGTTATTAAAATATGCGACAATCTGGATGACTCTCCAATCAGCTAGACTGAATTTTAAAAAGTTAATCTCAGATGATCACATAGTCATTCATTTATATTCCATTATTGACATTGCACACCTACAGAGGCGCAGAACACGATATCTACTGCCCGGTGTTAGGGATGGGAATGAGAGGCTGGCATAACCATGGAACAATCGCAAAGGGAAGCCTTGTAGAGGCAGAAATATTCTGTGCCTTCATTTGTGGTGCTGTCTATGTGGAGCTGCACATGTCATGAAATTGCACAGACACCTACAAATACATCGACAGCAAGAGAGGGAGACGGGGGGGGAGAACACCACTGAAATGTGAATAAGATCAATGTATTATACCAACAATGGTCCACTTTATGGTATTGGACATTACATGATAGCTATGCTCAGTGCTGCAAAGGAGGGAAAGTTGGGTCAAGAATGACCAGTAAACAGGGTGAAGCATCTGAAGAAACTCTCAGACATTTTTTTTGGTGACTTCTTGCGTGTATGCAATTATTTTAAATAAAGTGCTGAAGAAAATATCCCTGAATGTCACATGAATTATTATTTTCCAATCCACTAAATGTTGCACATAATTATAATTATGAACCAAGCAATATAATTTAAAAGATAATTTGCATTGTAAAGCTAAAAGAACTCAAAGATATAATAGCTTTGTTACAGTGAAAATAGTCGTCTAAAATCTTGCCAACAAGGAAAATTATCCGAATAATAAAAGGATGTAGGCAATGTGAATGTTTCCTGAAGGGCTCATTAGTGGACTCGTGTACTTCAGCAAAGACGTCTTGTGCAATGATAACCAAATTAAAAATGCATCTTGAAATCTCATTCTGTGATTATAAATATGGTAAATACTTTGTAAACTAAGCAGTTTGTTGGAGCTCATGAAGAAATCAAAGGCTGATTAAAGACTAAGGCAAGCTTTTAAAGCATACGATTGACAATGTATGAATATTAGGTTAAGTTAAGTCTATTCGAGCCCAACACTCAGTTTCATACTTCTGACAATCCCCAAATGGTGTTCTCTCCAGACAGACTGAAAGATTCTTTGGGGTTTAGCCATAGTTCTCATCTGTGCTTTACATAGTCTAAACCATGGGTGGCAAACCCTTGGCACTATTGCACAGAAAACTGTTTGTTATGAAAAGCCCTGAAAGATTCATTATCCCTGGTCTGAAGTATTCAAACCTGTACATACTGAAACTTACTCAATAACAGATTCCTTTTGTTCATTTCTCAGTGTGATTTTTTAAACAATCTCTAAAGTTATTAATATTCTTTTGGGGCAGAAAAAAGAACTGAGGTTCAGAGAGGTTAGATGCCCTCTCCGATGTCACACAGCTAACTGGTAACAGACTCAGAATTGAAACTCTAGTCTCATTCCAAATGTGATTTTTCTCTTCATCATTAGCGCTGCCTTTTTTTCTTTCCCTTGTTTCCTACAAAATGTTTTGCAGTGCTTGTCAGGCAGAAAACACTCCATTGTACTTGTTGATTAAGGAAACCACCAGTTTAATCTTCAGTCTAATTGGTTCAATAACATGTGCTTTCTGTCCTATGGCTCATGTCCCTGTTACGGAAACAACAGAAAACATGTGCATCGAGCGACTTTCTCAAGCATGAGTCAGCTGTGATGACCACCTCCTAGGATGTTTGCCAGCTCAATAACAACCAACGCCAGTGGAACCACCACCACCACCCACTGCCCCAGAGGCAGATATTAACCCATTGGCTCCTTCTTGGGCATAGTTTCTCCTGTAGATAGTCATGTTACAGCCTTGGGAGTTGGGTAGCATGTAGACTATTTTGACATCTGGTTAGAAATGATTGAGCACTCATAATGCCAGCCTGTTTCCCAGCTAGGGTGTGAAAGGGCCAGAACTGAGCAGTGACTCCTTGGCAGTGGAGCACAGAACTCTAAGCTTGATGGATGGCCAGAGTAGAGAAGGGCCTCTACTGGGTTTCCAATTGGTACAGTATCAACTTTGCAACTCTGGGCCCTCCGGTCAAATTCATCATGGTGACAGGTTCCCACCAACTGATTTGACTGGATTGTTATTTCTATGGAACCATTTAACAGTCTGTCAGGGCACAGCATCACACTTGTGCTCCCTTACTCCTGCATCTCAGGGGGATCTGCCCCACTGCCAGTTGGCTATCAATTGCAATGTGTGCTCTGTGTATATTTCTGAACAGTACATTTAGCTCAGTCCTGCTTCTTAGTTACTTTAAACACTGTTGCATACTCACAGTTTTAAATGAAGAATGAATAGTGCAAAATCAATAAAAGCATTAAAGAAACACATATCTGGGCCTGGGATTTAGCTCAGTGGTTCTGCTGCCTGCCTCACAAGTGCAAGGTCCTAGTTAAACACCTGACACCAAGAAAGAAAGAAAGAAAAGCAGACAGACAGACAGAAAGAAGGACATATCCCAGCAACCCAATTGAGCAAATGCTAAGTACTACTAGGCACAGAATCCATGCTAAAGGTAAAGGTTTGCATAGAGCAGAGGTGGATTATACTCACAGTTTATTTTCTCCTCAGCAAGCTGTACTTCTGCACTCCTGCTAGTTTTTCTCTAGAATTCTGTAAGCTTTAGTCTTCTCATGTGAAATAAAGACAGCAATGCTCATTGAGAGGTGGCTCAGGGGTTAGAAGTGGAGATTATAAAAAAATAATTGTACCATTGAAATACTTAGCCCAGTGCCTGGTGTGTTTAGTAAGTATCCAACAAGTGTTGGTGAAGATCAGGCTCACACAATTCCCTCCTGCATGCTTTGGCACAACAGAGGGACGTCTCCAATCACACTCTCCACTGCCTGCACAGCACAGCAATGTTCCTCCCTCAGCGCTCCCACCACTGCAGGCCCTGAGCCAAGTACAGGCAGTGATTAAAAAAGAAAATAGGTGTGAATTGTTCAATATTTATGCAATTTAACTAACAGCCACCTCTTCTGAAGCACAGTATCTATCACACAGTTTGAAGCAAAAATAATTGGTGGAAGTGAAGAATCAAATGATTTTCTCATTTCATCCTTAATTAAATATTAAAAACAAAGCCTGACTAGTGGCAAGGGACGGCTGCTTTTGCCAGAGTTCTGATGTTAAAATAAAAAGGAACAATTAGAAGAAGAGATCAAAGGTGTGCCAAGTGGTGCTGATTAGGGGTAGAATCTACGTTTCAACATTGGTGAACATCAGTTCTCGGTGCTGTGGGCAGTGGTGACTCGATACTTTGTTTTACCTGTGATCTTGCTGAGCAATCATGTGAGTTTGGAATTACTACCATATCTTTCAGGGGCTGTATTGAGGCATCGTTAATATATAATAGAGACTCCACCCAAAATACGTGGCACACTCTTATAGGTTTGAACATTTATACACACGTCTGCGGTGAGCACACTCGAGATTATGAACACATTCAGAATCAAAACATAGTTCCTCCCTCTCTTTTCTACTGATGTCCTCTCCGTGTCTCTCATCCTCGAACATCCCTGAAACCATATTAGATCGTACATTTTAGAAAACTGTATATCAATAGAATAACAACGATGTGTACATCTGCCTCTTAAAATCAACTTTATTTTGAGAACCATCTTTGTGGTACACATATAGAATTCACTTCTTTTATTACTGGGAATCCCTTTCTATAGATGCCCTAAATTTATCTATTAATGTTTATCTGTTGATAGAGACAGGGACTGTTTCCAGTTTCTATTACAAATAATTTCTTTGAACATTCATATTGAAATCTTAGAACAGACATATAATTTAACTGCCATTAAGTAAATTCTTAGGAGTGAAATGGCTCATATGGGAAATACAAGTTATACGAAACTGCCAAACTGTTTTTGTAAATGGAATACGTCATTTTGCAAACTGAATATATCACTTTATATTCCAGTAGCAGTGTATGATAGTTCTAGATCCTGTACATCCTACCAAATTCTTATCAGTCTTTATAATTTTAGCTATGCTGGCAGGTGGTGCCACATTGTAGTTTAATTTCTCTTTGCCTGTGGCTAACGATGCTGAGCATCTATTCCTGAACTTATTAATCATCAATAGAGTCATCTTTGGGGAAGTGCATGGTCCTATCCCTGTCCATAATATTGAGTTGTTTGTTGTCTTCCTCCTCCTCCTCCTCCTCCTCCTCCTCCTCCTC
>NW_022900933.1:6311281-6387155 GCF_012274545.1 Fukomys damarensis
TCCTCTTCCTCTTCCTCTTCCTCTTCCTCTTCCTCTTCCTCTTCCTCTTCCTCTTCCTCTTCCTCTTCCTCTTCTTCTTCTTCTTCTTCTTCTTCTTCTTCTTCTTCTTCTTCTTCTTCTTCTTCTTCTTTTTTTGTACTATGAGGCAGGTGGCAGCACCACTAAGCTAAATCTCCGACCCCTCCTCACATGTTTTGGTTACCAGTGTTCTCCAAATATCTCTTTGGAAATATTCTCTACTATGGATTGTCTTTATTTCTCTTAAAAGTGTCCTTCAAGAAAAAATTTTTTATCTTTTTAGTTTTAATAAAATCCAGTTAATTTTTTTAAAGACCATGCTTTTTATTGATGTATCTACAAAGTCATCATCAAACACAAGGTCACACATTTACTCTCATATTTGCATCTAGAAATCCTATTTCTTTCTATTAAATATAAATTTTATTGTGCATATTTAATATATAAATAATGATGTTAAAAGACAGCATCTTATAAAATGGTTATATTATGAAATTTTATAGAGTTTTGTGTTTAGTCTGATACAGTTTGAGGCAATTTATGTGAAGTGTGGGGAATAAGGTGTGTTCTCCAATGTTGCTCTGCTCATTTTTCAGAATTCATTTGGCTGTTCTAGTTTCTTGGTCATTCCAAATAGATTTTAGAATCAATTTATGGACAGCTATAAAAGTACTAGGGAGATTTTGATTAGAATTGCATCTAATACTTTCTCAAATCAGGAAGCATCACATATTACTAATATTGAACCTTCTAAATCATGAATATGAGCTATATCTCCATTACTTTGGAAAATCTTTCATTTCCTTTATCAATATATTGCAGGATTAGGTATAAAATTATCTACATATTTTGTATATTTAAACTTATAGATTTCATTTTATTTTATGTTGTTATGATAAACATTAATTTATATTCATTTAGTGTTTTAATATTTAATTATTCCAGTGTTTCCTTGCAGCTATAGAGGAACTGACAGGGTTATGTATATTGACCTTGTACCCTGTAGTGTTCTTGTTAAATGAACTTATTACTTCTACAATCTTTCTCACACATTATTCAGATTATTAGGTAGAAAATTGCATTGTCTCTAAAAAATACTTTTCTTTCTTTATTTCTAATAGATGTGCTTTTTATTTATTTTTCTTGTTGCTTGAGCTACAACTTCTCGTATAGTAGGGAAGAAGACTGGTGAGAAACAACATTTTTTTCTTTTCCCCAATCTTAGGTGGTAAATATTCAGTGTGATGTTACCAGAGGCTATTTGTTGTTATCCCTTGTTAGGTTAAGGAGATTCATTTGTGCATGTATGTTGCTGAGAGGTTTTGTTAAGAAAAATATGAAAATTCAGAACTGCTTTTACTGCATCTATTTATAAGATTTTATAGTTTTTCTTTAGCGTGTGTGCGTGTGTGTGTGTGTGTGTGTGTGTGTGTGTGTGTGTGTGTGTGTGTGTATGTGTGTGTGTGTGGCAGCTAGCGTAGAATGTCGGTTCAATTGTCTTTGGGATCTGCCCAAGGGATTGGTGCAGCAGACTTCTGGATGTGTCTGAGTGGGTAATGGGGGCATAGCCTTGGAGTCTGTATGTATTCTCTCACTCCTTGCTCTACGACACTGTGCCTCTGCTATGCTTCCTCACAGCCACGAAGTGAACAGCTTTGTCCTTCCATGCCCTTTTGTGATGGTTATTTGTTCCCTGCAGCCCGACTACCATGCCTTTGATCCCATGAAACTAAGAATAAAAGTAAACCTCCTTTAAACAGATGGGACAGTGACTAAGACAAAAAAATGGTAACACAGAAGTGGGGTCCTTGCTATGAGTGTGCATGGCCCTGTGGTTTAGAAGTATTTGGACCTAATTTGCAGGAGTTTAAAAGATCGGGAGATGTGTAGAAAAGCCCAATGATGCTGTGAAAAAAGCCTGATGGGTGATCCTGGCTAGTACTCAGAGGACCAAAATGCTGATAGAAATGAAGACAAGTAAAGGCCAAGCTCAAGGAGTTTCAGTTGGAATAAGTGCTCCATTGGCATTTGGATTAGAGGCTATACTTTGGTAAAAAAAAAAATTATTTTCCTATATTTTGTTTCCTGAAACTTTATAAGAGACTGTGATCAGAGAAAGTGGACTAACTGATCGGGTGGAGAAATTCAGAGGAAGACCAATATTCAAGCTTGGAAACTGCTGGCTGTTTTAGTCAGATTTAAAGTGAGAATTAGGTGGAACAACAAAGCAGAAAAAAATCTGAAAACTTAAATTTTGCCCCAGAAGAAACCATGTGTAAAGTTTAGGGCCAAAGGAAATGTGGCTGTTGAAGAAATCAGGGCCACAAAAAAGAAACCAAATACTTTAAACTGGGACAAGAGGAAAGAAAGCTTGAATGTATCTTAGAAAGGAAAAAGATCCCATCTATCACAAACTCAAGGGTGCAAAAGTGTACACCTTTCATTTGAGAGAGTGTTCTTGTGACCTTGAAGAAGGGTCTCCTGGGAAATTGTTTCCCCAGCATTCATTTCACTGTGGTAAGAAATTCTGGCACTCAGATGGTCCAAGAGGATCTGACTACTGCTTTTATTGACAGCATATTTTAACAGTGTTCCCATGATGCTGGTTTTACCAGTGTGCAGAACGCAAGAGTTCTGAAGTCCTGGAGGCCTCTAATCACACTTCAGAGGACATCCTGGAAGGCCAGGCACGGAGCCCCTGAAAAGGCAAGGCATAAAGCTGTGAGAGTAAAGCCAAAGGTGCAGTGGAGACCAAAGGAACCTGGAGATACCAGAACTTTCGGACATCTGGCACTGAAAGCTCCAAGCTATGATTGGAGGCAGCCCAAGACAGAAGGTGTAACCAGCAAGGCAGTAGGAGTGGGGCTTCCCAAGCCCTTTGGAATTCACATCTTGTCACCACGTTCCCCAAATGTCAGATATGGAGCTACAGTATTTTGTGTTTGTCCTGCTGTGTATTGGTCTTGCTTTGATCCTGTCATTTTCTATTGCTCTAGTTTTCCTTTTTGTGATGAGAATGTTTACCTAGGCCATTGTACCTTGGGATTAATAACTTGGTTGTTTTTTTTAATTTTTGAAAAATAATTTTAGTAATAAATATCACAGATTACCTTTAAATAATGGTATTCTTCACTAAGGTACAAAAACCTATAAACTTTTCTTTTGCTCATCTTTTTGGCATTAATGTTATATATTTTACTTTTATGTGTGCTACAAATTTGTAATGTTATTATTTTGCTTTAGATAATTAATTTTTAAATATTACAAGTGAGAAAACAAGCCTTTTATATTTGCCTTTATTTTTAAAAATTCTTATTATGTTTGTGAAACATAGTTACATTTATTTTATGATATTTGTATAAACTGAAAATAGTTACATTTGTTATATTTGATTTGCCTTAAATTTAATCACTGTTTTAGAATTTCACTTTTTTTTTAGATCTAGGTTCCTTACCAGGGTAACTTTCTGGATCAAATTTTTCTGTTAAAATTTTTCTTTAGAATAATTTATTTAATTTTATTAATACATGTTTGCTGATCATAATGATTACATTCATCATGGGGAGTTGGTACAAGTACATAACACATTTTAGTTTTTTTTTCCCTTCTCTCCTTTTACTCTGTCTTTTGGGTTGCATCTGCAAAAGACCTATCTCTTTATTTCTTATCATCTATCTTTTATTTTGCCCTTTATTTATACTTTGGGTTTCTCATATAAGATAACCATGTGTTATTAAAAGAAACTTAAAGGAATAATCTTAAGAGTGTGAATTCTCCCATCTTTGGAAAAAGCTTTTACTTCAATCATTTTTGAAAACCATTTTCCCTGGACCTAGAGTTCTTTGCTCATAGTTTTCTTTTTTTATAGTACTATCACACATTTTGTTTGAATTTCATGACTTTTTCCAATAATGTTCTTTTTCTCTTCCAGAATCCAATGTAGTTAATTTTTATATCTCCTCAGTGTCTCCAACTTTTGGCAGTGTTTTGTGATCTTGACATTTTTTGATGAGTATAATCAATCAGTTTTTAAAGCTATCAATAAAGCACATCCTTCATCTAGGAGTTCTGCTTCAATTCCAGTCATCTGCATGTTACCCCTTGGGAATATGTAAATAACAGGCTTTAGGTCCACTTTACAGATTTGGAGAGTTTTTTTTGTTTGTTTTTTTAATGTTTGGCTTTTATCTCGGCTATTTGACTGCCTTTAATGCCATTCTCCTCTTGATCACCAACACTACATATTTTAAATTTTTAACGGTCTAAATTTTATTTTCATGCAACCCTTGTATGACATATCATCTTACTTTGTAATTTATACGTTACATCCTTTATAATTACATCTTGGCCCATTATTTTGATTAAATGCTAAGGATTCAGAGAGAAGAGTCATAAAGAGAAAGAGAATAAATGAAGTAGCCATAAAGAGAAGAACAGAAAAAAGTGTATGCTGCTACAAAGAAGTAAAGAGATCAGCAACTTCAATCTTTAGGCTTTACGAATCATTTTTATATCTTCGGAGGCTCTGTTACATTACACAGAGAATAGTAAAAACCCTTCTGACACTTTCTTCTGGTTCCTATCATAAATCATTTTCAAAAATCTGTGTAGTATAAAATCATCTTTCCTTTATTTTTCAGTACTTTTTGGTTCAAAAAGGCACAATTTTGATGTTTTTCTTTACATTCTCCAAGGGTGGGTGCTCTATCCCAAGGGTTTGCCAGCCTGCAGACTGTGTGGAATACCTTGGGTTCCTTGCCCATTTCCTTGGGCACTGCTAGAGTCTTCTTAAATCTGCAGAGGAAAATATCAGTGGAGTTGGAGCTGATTTTCCAAAGTGGTTCAGACTTTCACCTGGCATCTCTCTGTCGAATGAATGACAAGCTCTCCTGCACTGCCTCACTGTTCAGTTTTTTGACTTTTCAAACCATGTGGGATGTAAACAATAGACGTCCTCCATGTGAACTGCTGCCAGATTCCTTCTTACGTCAACTCACAACAATTTACTTTGGGTAAACGCATCACCCACAGAACAACGTGCCATTATTTTCTTCATGTTTCATTACTTGTTTTCTGAGACAAAGTTGTTCTGGGTAGATCATTTACACAAAAGATGAGGCAGACAGTTAAAATGAAATTCTAATACGATGGTCAGGTCAATCTCAGTTCTTTTCAAGGCTAAAATGATTTCTAGTCAGTAGGACGGGAGGAGAAGTTTGCTCTCTACACTTTCAGAGATGAGTAGAGCTGCTTATCCAGGATGCAAAGGATAGTCATGGATTCTTTTTCTTACTTTATTTATTAATGCATTGATTCAACGAATATGCATATTGGATCATTATTATGTGCAAAACACTATGCCTGGCTTTGGTGCAGGTTCCCTGACACTGAAACTGAAATTCTCAGGAAACTGGCAACCGACTAGAGTACAAGTCGCCTAAGTAGTTCCCCAGTGACCAGAATTGCAGCCCCAAGGTGCTGGGCACTGGGCAGTGGGTTGTAGTTCTTGTGTGTTTATGCTTGAATGAGACAAACAGTGGGAAGTTTCTGACCCGATCACAGGGGCCAAAGTGAGTGCTGAGTCCCAACCTGGTTCTGTAGTGCTCCTCATATGGCTAAGGGCGATGCCAGACCCCCTGGGAGTTCCACCAATGCTAAGAGGTGCCTGAAATATCTCCTCCAGGAAGTGGCTGGAAATGGGCAGTGTACCACTCTTCCAAGTGAAACCCTTTCTCTTTTCCTTCCTTCCTCCCTGCCTTGTGCATGAAAGTTGTCTGTTAGGGGGAGGAAATAGGTGGAAACCAGAGTAAACCAATTTTCTTAGAATGTATATTCAAGAATTTAAAAAAGAGATATTTAAGTGACTACAGTCTTAGGTTGACACATTGAAAGCTCCAGACCTACTGTGAAATTATTTGACCACCCTCCGGGGTGGGTTGTTCTACGGAGGGCTCACTTGGTAGGAGATAATTAGCCAAGCGTTCAGGGTTATTGCAAGAGCCCTGGCCATCCTGGCTAATTTCTTTACATTGACATTGGTAAGATATCTCAGCATGCACTGGAGATTGAACCTAAGGCTTTTGGGACCAACTGGGACATAAATGTGCTTCCTAGTTAGGTCAGATTAGAGAGTCAAGCGGACCAGGGAACAAAATACCCACAGATGCTTCCCTCAGACTGATATTACGGACTTGGAGTGACAACCTATGGACAAAACACAAAAAGAAAGCTAACATGAAAAAGTCTTTTTGTTTCATTTTGCCACAAGCCCTCAACCTCACCCCATCCATCTTCTGGCCAAAGTGTGGATCATAATGAGAACTGGGTGTGTCAACTGTTCATTGAATTTGTTTATGATAAAAGGCTGGGCTCTCAGGAGATAAATTACACTTCGTGTTGGTGACAGGGCCTGGTTGTCCTGTTTCCCCTAAAAACTCAGGGACTTAATCCAAAAAAGAGATGGTTCACCTCCAATCCCCTCCTCCACACAAGGTCTTTTGGAATCCCTGTCCTCAGCCTATCATACCCAAGACTGGAGCTAGTGCCGGCCGAGGTGGGCCCAACTCCTGGCGCTATGGCAGCAGCTGAACAAAGGGAGAAAGCCAGCCCTTTTCCTTGGCTCAGGAGAAAATTAGAAAGGCACAACTCCCTGCGTCTCAGTAAAACAGAGAGGTAATCATAAAATGTTCATGCTGTGGCTTAAAGTGAACCCAGTGTAACGGTAGGAGCCAATTATTTCAAATCTTAGCTAATTGACACATTTATGTTTGGCTCTCAATTTAAGCTGGTATCCTTTTATTTAACTAACATGCTTACAACATTTCTTATGGATTGTAAATTCTTAAACTACAACTACAATTACAATTGCTGTTTTCTCTACTTTCTGCAGATGTTAAAATAAGAGTACCAATTCAAGGTTACTTGAAAATTTGTTGACCTCCAGTCAAATTTAAAAATGTAACAATCTGGGACCAAAGGAGAAAGAAGGAAAGTATAACCACAATTTGGAAAAATGTTTTTTAAATCAGAAGTTGGGCCAGGTATTTAGCTCAGTGGTTCCACTGCCTGCCTCCCAAGTTCGATCCCTAGTACAAAAAAAAAAAATAATAATAATTTGGGCTAGTTATAAAAGCTACACAGACCCTTTTAACTTTTTTTTGTTGGTTGCTCAAAACATAGTGAGTTGGAGAGTAGGAGAGCCTAGTGACTCTCATCACATGGGAGAGGAAAGGGGCAGCTCATGGCCTCTGCTTTCCTTGATCTGTGATCTATAGTTAAATTAAAAGTGGACTTTTTTCTCCATAGGTAAATTAGAAAATAAAAAGACAAAACCTCAAAGCTACCCTCCACTCTTTCTGGGTATAACTCTATATAGTAAGAGATTTTTCTCTTCCATCTCCTTACTGGTGTTGATTTATTGTAAGAAATGTCTGCTCTATTTGGTTACCCTAAAAAGTTCTTACTAGTTAATTTATAATGAATCCACAGCAGATTATTATAGCTACAGCTCAACTTAGCCAATATCTCTCAAAGTGCACTCTGATCTAAAAGTAATTATTTGTGTGTCTTTTTTCTTTTTTGGCTCATCGATTTAAGGTACCTAAAGCAACTTTATTGTTCCTTTTATTTTTCACCGACTCTTTTGTCCTCTCACATAAAAACTGGTTACCTAGGGTTTTAGAAACAGTGGAGTCCACTTAAAAGGTACAGGACGAGCATTAAGGAACTTCAGAGTCACATAGGAGTTACTAATAGAAACCTTAGAATCTAGAACGTAAAGGTTACATATGATTTAAACTGTGTATGTTTCTATATATGAGTCTTAAATGATATAGTCTGCTTAGGTTCCCTTACAAATAAGTAGTCACTCATGATAGTAGCTCAAATGCTTTTGGGTCACATAGCTTAGCAGTAGACTAATTTAAATCAGTTGATAAGAATAAGAATATTTCAAAGATTGGTGACATGTTTCCATTCAGATTGTTAGATAACCCAGTTAATCAAGATAATATCCAAAATTAATTTCATAAATATAATGCCTATTGTTGTTTGTGTGCAATAATAAGAGTTTTTCTTTGGTCAAAGATAATATATAAAATAGTTTAAAATGTTAACTGTTATGATATGTCATATAAAGCAATTCTTAACCAAGTTTGAAACCCTTGAACTTGGGGAACAATTAGACTAAACTCCTCTCTGAGGTTGAAAGAGCAGCTGTCTAGACCAAAATCTGTCCAGTTTCTCCACTGAGGGTGCCTTTTTTTTTCAGGGTCTTATGGTGCCACACCCCAGCAGTTATTAAATAAATTATTATGATATACTTAAGCTGGTTACAAGTAAAAGGCTAAGTTTTCTGTGCCTAAGACAAAATATTTTCTGATTCAGATGCTCTTAGTTAAATTTATATCAATTGGCTTTGATTAAATATACATTTTGTTATTGTATAAATGAGACACATTTGTGTTGGGTAAGAAATCTGTATGCAGTCATTAGCACTGTTTTCAAAATTTGTAAGAGCTCTAAAGATGTTCTTTAATCCTTGTCAATAAAGAATTGACAAGAATTCTATATAAATCTGTCAAAACACCCTAAAACTATGTATAATTCTGTATAAATCTGTCAAAACACCCTTAGTCAAAACTAACTAAATATTTGTAAAGATCTCTATATGGTTGTGATACTAACTATTGATAACCTTGTGGTATATTAAATAACTTTATGCTTTCCCCAAGTGTATAGATCTTTTTAAGATGTAGGACTTTAGAAAGATATCTTATCATACTGGTAACCCTCAAACTACAGTTGTTCAAGATGAGACATTTTTTCAGTTTTATGTTTATGTGATTGTTATATAATCTGTGATGGTAGTTTAGTGTGCCTATACCTCATACAGTTGTGATGATCTCATTATAAGCATTAGAGATTAGACATTAATAACTTTAATAATCTGTAAAGTATATCCATAAAGTAATCAACCATGTTTTACTTAACTGTCAGGCTGGTAACAAAAAGTGGTTAAAAGATAAAAAATTAGGTAAAAGTTTTGTATGTCATTTGATATCTTGTACTTATATAAAGATAACTGACTAAAAAGTCATTATATACTGATAAAAATTTAAATGTGTTTCAGAAACAACAAAATTAATAATTATAAGGACATCATGATTGTCATGCTAATGTGTTATGCTGTCCTCAACCTCAAGTTGTTTCTATAAAACTTTATAATTATTATCTGTTAATATATGGTAGGGATTCAATTTCTAATACAACCACAATTGGTAAGGACTAACAGTTCCTTGGTCACATTACGTATATCCAGGCATTTGATATCTAGATAAGATTAAACCTACTATTGTTCCTGAAATACTGGTTTAACTGATATCCTGGGTGCTCAATAACTGAAGTTTAGGCACCAAAGCTCAAAAGGTAACTGGTCTAAGAGGGCAGCCAATATTTTGGTCCTGGCCCTCCAAGGTCCACAAGGACCCAGGATAGGAGGAGACTTATCCTACAGATCCTACAACTTTGGTAGGTCAACCAACACCCTGAGCAAGGAGACTGTTAGACACCAAAGAACAGGAATCAAGCGAGGCACCGTGTGATACCAAGGAAGGTCACTAGAGAGAGAAATGTCTTCTGTGCCTCCCCAGGAAACTACATGGTCAAGCAAGACTGTGACCCATTCTGGCTGTGAACACCGACAGAAGAGCTGAGGAGCCCTACGCACGATACCACAAATAACCCCTGGGAAGTCTTAACCGACCTTGATATTTGGTAAGAAAAAAAAAGATTAATTTTGGGTTAATACTAATCTCACTTTAAACTCGGTCTTAAAAACCCAGCAGAAATATATAACCAAACACATAAAAGTTATAGTACTGTAGACTGACATAAACAGGTGGTCCCATCTCTAACTCCTGCTGGCAGCTTCCATCTACATCAGGAGAAAAGTCTAAGAGCCAGCCAGTTACAAAATTGTCCTTTCCGCCCTAATGCTCGTGCTTTGATCTCAGTGCTTTAAAGTAAAGTCTAAGAGCCAGCCAGTTACAAAATTGTCCTTTCCGCCCTAATGCTCGTGCTTTGATCTCAGTTCTTTATTTATTCTTGCTTAGAGACTGCCCTTACCCAACCAGCTTCTCCACCTTATCTGGCTAACGTGATCCAGGTGCAGGAACACTACAGAGAATGAACTTCTGCTCAGAGTTTGAAGAAAAAAAGAGTACAAAGATATGAGAGGGTGGAATTGTGAGAAACCGTGGCCCTGCTTTTGTATTGAAGCACACAAACAATAGCACCTCCATTTTAAACTTTATTTCCCTCTAGGCTGCCTTCCTCCACCCCATGCACCAGCATTGCAGCTGTGATAGTTACAAGTAACATCTGTGGCTTGGACTCCTGGAACACCTAATTGCAAGGACATTCATTTCCCCATGCTCCAAACCCCCTTTAGCAACCCTGTCGGGCAGCCCTTCAAAGGGCTTTCCCCCTTTTGAAAGGGGGATTTAAAGGAGGTTGGAAACCTCATTCTGAGACAGATGCAAGAGTTAGACTCAGCCTTAACCATTCTACACCGATGGTTTAAGAAATGATTACCCACGAGTCTAACCACAGGTCACTCTTTCAAGCCAAGGGATGCTGTGTGGATAAAGGAATGGAACGTCCAACCCTTCTGGAGTGGCTCATTCACTGGTATCCTATCTACTCCCACTGCAGTAAAAGTAGCTGAGATAGTCCCCTAGATTTACCACAGCCGAGTGAAGTCAGCGTCTCTGACTGACAGTGCACCCCTGACTCATTGTGCTGTGTAAGCTGACGATCCAGAAGAAGTGGACCGTGACCTCAGGAATACCACTGAAAGACAACAGCCACTCCAGCGGCTGACTAGTCTAGGCACAGCGGAAGCCTGAAGGCACTGCCAACTGGCAGTACAGGTGGACCGCATACTTTTTGTGCCTATCTGTAATGTACTGCCACCTCTTACTCTTAACTGTACTTGGGTCTCTGGCCCTGCTTTTTGCTATCGCCCTTGTTGAGACCACTCCAGGGGACTGGAAATGTGGCGAGAGGTGCCTGCTGGCCCTCACTTTCCTCTTGTGCGTGGGATGTTTTGCTGGTATTGGCTGCTGTAACTGGGGCCCCATTGGTGAACCTGAGTTCCCCATCATGTGACCAGTGTATTCACCTAACCGGTTCAAGCCAGGGAATTATTTGAACTTTACCTCACCCACTTCTCACACTCAGGGAGGATCCGAAGGACCTGCACGCATAATAAGACAACCTATTCTGTCTGCCAACATGAAAATCAGTGCACTATTTCAATCCCAACTGCTCCCCCTCTGAGGAATGGTTTGAGGTCCAACACTCCCAAGGTGAAGGGCCATTAATTTACAAAACCCAGGTTACAAAGCCCCGCCTACCAGTATTGGTATTTTTTGATGTTGTGTTGCCATTAGTAAAATTTCCTGTGTAGACCCAAAATGTAGGGGATTACCATGGAAATGAAAATACAAGCTCAATAATAAGTATATTTTTGATCAGGCCTTCCCTAAATCTGTCTATTGTGGTGACTGCTGGGCTTATTTCCCCTATTGGAGTTGTATCTCCTGGGCCTCTTGGAAGGCAGTACACCTCCACACGGGGGCTGCCACTCTTAGCTGTGAATTGGGAACCTGTAACCTTATTAATTTCACTATGTGTAATACAGGAGAATCAAAGTGGAAAATGGTTTCTGGAGATCGATCTATCTATCTATCTATCTAAGGCATTGACCCAAGGACTGTATTACCCTTCAGGAGAGTCACTACTGTCTAAGTGGCCTCATTTTGTCAGGTTTTTTCCCCTCACTTTATGAGGAAACAGAAAGTGGCCCCGTTCCAATTCTGGCCACAACCAAAAACTTGTTTTTAGCTCTAGCAGAAACTGTAGCCAGACTCTGAAGGTATCTTCTTGTTTTGTATATGGGGGACCAACATGGGGCCAGTGGCCCTGAGGAGCTAGAGAATTAGATCCCTTTGAACCTTATATTGGCACAGAGTACACTAGTTCCACCTCATTGACTTGGCTTCTCAAGACCTTAATAATTAGAGGAAACTGTCTTGCTTGGTGGGGAGGATGGCTCAACGTTTCTGCAGGGAGCCTGACATGCCTGTGTTAAAGGTCCCACAGCTCAACTGCCCAGAAGACCCAATGCTGAGAATCCTCTGACTACCTCCCCCCTGGCCCAACTTTTCTCATCTAAGAGGTGTCTGGGATGACGTCGACACAGACATCAAATGGGGGACCCCAGGTGGACTGTATTGGGTAAACAGAAGAACCACATGTGCTGCACTTCCCCTAAACTAGTCAGGTCTTGTGTTTTAGGGCCTCTCTGCCCACCTTTCTTTTTACTCACATTGGCCAAAGGAGAACCTCTAAGAATCTAAGCATATGGGGACAGGGGGACCCATAGAAAACAACGTACCCTGCAAATTGGCAATTGGAAAGATGATGAACACCCCCCTGAGTTCAGTATTATGGTCCTGCTACCTGGGCAGAAGATGGGTCCTGGCTATTGTGTGCCTATTTATATGCTAAACTGCACACAGTTGTGGAAATTATAACTGTAATGGAGAGACAGAGAGCAGAGAAACCACCTGGGCCTGCCTGAACAAAGAAAGCTGTTTGATTCAGTACAAACAGGAAGACCGGCTTTAAGAAGAACCAGCTCAGAATGGGGGGAGAGTATAGATTTAATTAGAAAAATGGCTGTAGGTGGTTTCCAGGCACTGGTCAGAGGGTTCATTGTCTTGAGGAGTCTGGGGGCAAAGATTGGGTGGTCTGTGCTCCTTGGACCAGGGCAGTGTGAATGTTTTTCTCTGAACCCAGGGCTGGGACGTGATGATCTTCTCCCACCAGCACCAGGTTTGTCTGTAAGGCCTCTTCCCACATAGGTGGCAAAGTTTCAGGCCTGAGTATGTGGGGAGTAGGGGTGGCCAGGCTATGCCCTGTTCTCTGGCATGACAATAACTAATGAAACTGCCAAAGCTCTTAACTTGTTAGCCAAACAACAGACTGAAATGCACACTGCTATTTATCAAAATTGCTTGGTCTTAGATTATCTGCTTGCTTCTGAAGGAGGTGTTTGTGTAAAATTTAACCTAAGAAACTGCTGCCTACAAATAGATGATGAGGGAAAGATCACAGAGGAGGTTACAGATCAAATGAGAAACATCTCTCATGCTCCAACCCAGGCCCGGAAAAGTTAGGATCCCCAAGGAACTGTTTGGAGATGATTTTCAACTTTCAGGGGATTCAAAGCCTTCATAAGTATCATACTCCTGACTTGGGAACCTGTTTGATCCTGCCTTGCCTGGCTCCCTTGGTTTTATATTCTGTCTTCAAAAGAAAGATGGCCACATATGTGATGATGTTACGGAAATATAAACCTCTAAACCAGAATGATGCTCTTTGACTCAAAATAAGATGGGGTTGGAGCATCAAAGAGGGAATGTGGCAGGGTCTCTTTAGGTGTGTCAAGGTGGAAACTTCTTACAGTGTAGCGATGCCAGACTGTGTTTGCAGTGTAGACCTGATGTGACTCTGGAATATAAATCATACCTGAGCAGACTGTAGAACGTTACTGTATAACCAACCAGACTGTAAATTGTTCGTATACGCTCACATCAAGGAGACAAAAACTGTGTGGAAGTGTGCAATGACATTACATTCAGCACTTAGTCTTTGAATAGGAATCCATGGTGTCAGTGCTGGCGTGAATAAAGCTGCTTCCTGGGAAAAAGGTCTAGGTGTCCCATCTCTCTTCCTGAAAATCCCGCAGCTGGTGAGCGTCAAACAACATTGGAAATATGTCACAGTTATTTCATTAAAAGGAGCAGAGTGTAATGGGAAGGATTCTTTGACCAAGGAGATAAAATATATTGCTAACTGTATTGAGTACAATAAATAGCACTGGTGTAGCAGAGTCCTACCAGGTCTTCATCATTCTTCTAATCTTTCAACTGCACAGTTCAGTAGTATCTAAACATTGTGCATAGCAGGTGGGACTTTATTACTATTATAATGCTCAAAACATTGATCTTTTTGGAAAGCAAATTGTGTTCTCTCCTAAATGAACAGGTTAATGCACTACTTATAACAGCAGAAGAGTTTCTAAGGGTTACTGGCAATGTCTGAATCTTTCTCTCATGTGAACACATTGTATTTTAACTGGCATTTTACTCTAACAGATGTATGGTTTGGACTGTGTTCAACTGCCTGAGAGATTAGAGGGTTTTTTTTCCCCCCAGAGCTAATGAAATTGTTTTGAGTCAACTAACTGTACTTGGGAAAAAATTTTTCTTCTTAAAGAAAAAACACCATACACCCATATCAAGACTTCTGTTGCTGCACAAATTCCTTTTTCCTATTCTTACTATTATAACTATGATACATCTAGTCAGTTTGGTTTTAAAAAATCTTGAAGAACTTTTTCATACTGTATATGAAAAAGTAGTTTGAATTCATTACAATGAAAGTCATAAAATACTTTCCATTACATTTTTTGTTCAATCCAGTGAGCCAAAATAATTAAACATCATGTATTATGTTAAGCAGAAAAAATCAGTTTTGTGGGCACTCGATGCTTAAAATAAGTAAGACCCAATGCCTGCACTAAATTCTACCTTTAGTTTCAATAGGAAGACACTGCACAGTCTAGAGTCCAATGCCACTGGAATCATCCAGATAAATCATACGGATTCTTCAGCACCCAACATCCATGACCATTGTTATGACTTGTATCTAGACGTCCCGCGAAGTGTCATGGACGCATAGGTGGGGCTTTTGTAGTGGATCGATAAGGGGTGTGTGAATATGCATTAAGGGTGTGCAATAAGTAAATTAGTCCACTAGTTGGTTTAGCATAGTTCTGGGTGTGGATAAAGCGAAGGCCCATTCTGGGTATGGGTGGCACTCTTCAAAAGGCTTGTGGCTGAATGGGATAAAAGAGAAACAGAGGCCTGCTGCTATTCCTACTGTCTCTTGCCTGCCCTGCCATGCACTGTTCCTCCTCTGTGATTTCCGCCCCCTGCTATGCTACTATGCCTTGGAGCCAGCCAATCGTGGACTGACACCTCTAAAACTGTGAGCTGTGATAAATCTCTCCTTCCTTTAACTTGTCAATGCCAGGTATTTTGTCTCAGCAACAAGAGAAGTAACTAAGACAACCATACTCAGGAAGTTGTGCTTGAGATTGAGCTAGATTCAGTGGGCAAACCCATTCCTAATAGAATGCAGTGAAAGTGATGCTGTGTAAATTTTTAGGCTGAATTTTTAAAAATCATTGTTGCTTCTACCATATATCTTTGCTTGTTTGTCTTCTTAATACTCCACGCTTTCTTTTGAAACACATATGCCATTTTGTGAGAAATCCAAACCACATGGAAAGACCCCAGGTAAGTCCCATGGTTGAAACTCTCAGCAAGGCCCCTGCTTCAAAATTTACCAGCCAGACACCAAACATAGTTACGAGAAAAGCTCCAAGTAGACTTTGTTCCCAGGCATTTCCATCATTCTAGGTCTTTCCGTTCTTCCACCTAAGGGTCCAAACTTTATAAAACAGGGAAAATCATCCACATTACTCTCTCTTCAAGTTCTGCAATACATGAAAAACAATGTGATTTTTTGTTTTGTTTTTTGTTTTACAAAGGGTAGTCAGAATACACGGTGAATATTTTTTTTTAAATTTTAAAAATTCTTGCTGTAAATCACACACTGTAATTTTCCCTAAAATATCTGCATTCACTTTGATCACGTTTGTCCCATCATTCTTAACACTTTTTGAAACAGTTTTGGAGGCTCCCTTTTGTGAGTGTCTTTACATGGCGTTACAAGAAATCCAGTGAATGTTGCTACCAAGTGACTTGGATTAGAAAGGCAGTCCTGTAAAAAATACTAGTGTGTCTTCATTCACCTTATTCACCAGATCTGGCATGGTATAATCCTGGTTCATCCCCGAGGCAAGATCATCATGAAAACTAAATGTTTAGAATCAATTTAGGACACTGAGGCAGCAGTGATATCACCACTGAAGACACTCATGAAAGAAGACTTCAAAAAGTGTCAGGAGTGATGGGGTGAGTGTATTTGAAGTACGAGGGACCGTATGGAGGGGGACTAATGGCAGTGTGTCTTTACTGTAGCAATTATTTTTAAAAATTCACATATTCACTTTCTTTTGATCACATCTAGTTTGTCAGTAAGTTTGGGATCATTGGTTTTGAGTAATCACAAAATAACTTTGTGCGACTTTTCAAATGACAGACTTCAATTAAACTGATGGTTTTGATTCACCCGTTAGTCAATTAATTTAAGTGATAACAGCCACAAGTAATCTGTGATTCACAGGTCGCATAACCACAAATAGCTTGTGATTCCATATCTTAAGTTTCCTTCTAATATCTTTTCTCTTTTCCAATGCAGCTTTCAGTGCTCTAGACCAAGTCTTCCTTTTCTTACTGGGACTGTTGTGATGTTTTTCTAAGAGCCGCCCAATGTCTGAACTTCCTCCAGGGCAAGCCAGAGTGCTTAGTTTTTGTTCTTACTCTTCATTCTTCAGAGTCAGCATCTTTAGGTTGCAGTCTGTAACTGATAAAAGGGCTCTGACCTACCCAATTTAAACTTAAGAAATTATACAGTTTTCCTTCCTTCTCTTATCTGGTTCTAGAATATTTGAAGAGTGCTCAAGGTGATCTCTTCAGAACTCATCTCAGGTTTCAGTAAAAGAGAAATCCAGTAATCCCAGGGAGATGTATGGAAAAACTCAGTAGGGGGATTGCTGGATCATAAGTTAGTTCTATTTTCATTTTTTAGGAACTTTCAAATTGTTTTCCGTAATGACTACTAATTTACATGCTCGCTGTGTACAAAAGTTTTGTTTTCTCTACATCCTCATCAACACTCGTTATTTCATCTTTTTCATGACAGCCACTTTAATAGCGTGCTGATATTTTATGGTAACTACAGTGAAAAATAATATGGTATATTATTAAAAAGTGCTAAGCGTGTAAATGCATTCTCAACACAACAGTGATAACCGTGAGGTAGCACATAAATTAATTGGTAAGATTTAGGTATTTTACATCTACTTTTAAATGTCATGGTGCACATAATAAATGCTTTAAAATAAAATTAGAAAATCTTAAAACTTGATTTTTAAAATATTAAAAATAAAATCTAATTTTATTTAAATTTAAATAATTTAAAAATAAAAATTTTAAATTTAAAAAATATAATTAAAATTATATTGATAACATAGTTCAAACAAGAAGAAATAGGAAGAACTAGATCCATTAAAATTGAGTAGAAAGAAGACTACTAAAATTAGAAGAAAATATTACAGGAATACTTTCCTAGTCACTAATTGCAACAGAATGCATTAATTTCAATTGATTTTGAACTATATAGAATAGAATTGCACTGTATACATGATTACCTATTCTTACACTTGCTCAACTTTATAAATAGGAGATTCATCTATATTCTTGGTATACGTATAAATTATTCATCCTCAGTCCTACAAGTCAGAAGTCAACAAACTACTCTTCTGAGACCAGTTCCATCTGTTTCCTATTCTTACATAATGCTTAATCATTTATATTTTTCCTAAAGCTGTTTTCATGCTGCAACAGAGTTGAATAGCAGCAAAAGTCTCTGTATGACCTCCACATACAAAATTTTTGCTACTTGACCCTTAAGAGAAAAAACATTGCTGACTGTGGTATACATACAGCATTCTATCATATACTTCAATTATATCAGGCATCTTTAAATATTTTCATGCATCCAACTATAGATCAATTTCTTTATGTATCTTCCCTTTCTGGGGAGTGAAATTACACAGACACTGGCAAATCAGAAATGTTGCCTAATATCAAGGTTTACTAATAATTTCAGAGATAATGGTCAAGTACAAGAGAAAAGGAAGGGATCTAGGATATCCTTTCTTATTCAGCAGATTCTACCTTATGTAATAGGAAAGTGCTATTTTCTCATTATCATAGATATAAGGGCTCTAAGTAAGATTTATGAGTTACCTTTTCTAGTAGAATATCTTATCTCTATCTTACATCTCAAAATATTATATAGCTTCTCTCCCATTTGTTAGGAAGTCATCCCTCATAAATCCATATATCTCATCTGTTTATGTAAAATGCTATTCTCTGTTTATGTTCTAGCAAGGAAAAAGACAATCATGAGGAAAAAATAGTTGTTTTTTATATAAATTTTGGAGTCTGAAATACTCTTATCTATATGAAAGAGAATTTTGAAGCCAAACAATTAACATAAAGACTGCTACCAGGCTGAGAATAATTTTGGTAAGCCTGGAAAACGAAACCACAGAAATTCTGTATAAATAAAAAGAGAAGAGATTAAACCAGTGGAGTGAAGACTATTACTGAAATACAACCTTCCAGGACCTGGAATCAAGAAACATGGAAAACAACAACCTGGTGAAGGGAGAGTAGAACCCTGGGAACTGGGAGAGAGCTGATGTGGAAACTAGAACCTTTAATAAGATATAAGAATACTTTAATAAGATATCAGTGTCAAAATACATTTCCTTATAAAGTTATGCTCCCATACAATTATAATGCTGTCAGTAGGAATTCAACAATTTAATAGTTTTCATGAAATTGTTACATAGACAGGTAAGGTTAATAGGAAGCTTGGAATATTTTTCAGTGTTTTAGTCAAACTGCAAGGATAAAGTGCCCTGAATGCTGAGGCAACACACATAGGAAATCAAATAGCACCATTTACGTGTCAGTAACCCTTCAAGTTCTGCCACTGCACGGCAGGCCCCACTGTGATGCTAAAGTAAGCTTTAGGCAACACAGTAATTACGTAATTTTTCTAATGCAACTTGGATTTCTTTTGAAGGTTAATTTTTGGTTTTGGCAAATTCTTATTTTTGGTCTTGACAAATTCTAGGCTTACCAAACTCTTGGCCTGATGTGCTTTCTGTGTATTTAGAAACTTCTTATTGTACTCATGACAGATATGTTCCATGTTGATTGGTATTTAAAATCCAAAAGGTGTCTTCCCTTTTACTCAGTGAGTTACAAAGTGCTCTGGGAGCACTGTTTTCCATTCTTCCTACCTATACATGTCACTTCATGTGACAGACATCTCAGAGAGGGCCTGAGGGCAAGGGCCCATCCGTGGAGGGCTGCCGGCCAGCAGGGGGTGCTGCACCGTGGCCTTGTAGAGCTGTCTGCCGCATGTTGACAGAGGGACACAGGTCTGGTGCAGGACCGGTAACCCTCCATTCAGCACCCTCTCTCAGTGTGGCTCCAAGGTCATGAGAATCTGGAGATACTTAGCACAATGCAAAGAAAAGAACGAAGCAGACTAGAAAGCTAACCCACTGTCCTAGGGAAAGGAACCTGCGTCTGCTAATATACGGTAAGCCTGAAGAGGGTCTCATCTCCAGGGAGAATCGACATACTAGGTTCAGCACCAGCCCCAAGAAAAGCTCATCGTTAACAAACTGCAGAAACAGTATGGAGTTTTACTCTGAAAGTAACTCCCTCTGCATGGCAGGGTAGAGTTGGCAAAGAAAACCAGTGCAGCTCCCTGGAAAGGGGTTAAGTGTTTAAGACTGAGCTACAGAACAACTACACTTCAGGGTTTCTGGCATTGCCTCACCACAGTGACTGGGTGAAAGATGACCAGAAGATATAGTCATAGAAAGGGTATAGGGTCTACGTAGACCCTCTGAGAAAGTTAAGCTCAGACTGACAATGACATGAGGGTTGTGCTGTCCGTGTGAGAAACCAGGCTGGACGCCTGTGGATTTCAGAGGGTATTCATTCTGAAAGTCTCAGCATTAAGTCCAGTGGACTGGTTGAGCCTCTGCCCCACTGCCATTGACAGAGCTTAGTGGTCTGTATGCTTTCCCCATGTGCTAGCAGGCTCAGGGATATGTCTTAGCTTAGGTGGCTGCTACAACCTGGGGTGTACAGACAGAGAGGCTTCTGGAGCACATGGTGGTGGGAGGCAGCTCACAACCCCATAGGCCATAAAGCTAGGCAGAGAAAGCTAGAAATCTATGAGTTGAAGTTCACAGAGGGACACAGAAACCTGGAATAGCTGGAGTGGATATAGCCCTAGGATGCACACCACTGACCAAGCACGCTCAGCAGGAAAAGTGAGGCAGGATTCTACATTTACATGCAAAACCATGCATGTGGAAACAAAATAAGTCTCATCATCCTTTTCCCATTTTTGGTGGCTTCTGGTACTGCAGACCCTGAAAAAAACCACTCATTCACAAACATGGGTCTTTTTCCTTCCTTTTTTTTTTTCTTTTAGGGGTTAGTTTTATTCTTTTTTCTCTTTTTCCCTTTTGTTTCTTGTTTTGTCTTTTATTCCTTTTTTCTGATTATTTTAAAACTTTTACTCTTATTTTTTCTTGTTTGTTCATTTGTTACTTTTATTTAATTTTAATAATTTTATTTCACACATTAATAGATCTTTTATCTCACTTTCATTTCTTCCATCTAATCTTCCTTTCCTTTCATTCCAACTTTACTTCTTTCATTCTCCCGTTTCACACCTCCCATATTTAGCAACACAGACATTCCTCGTTTAATGACCCAACGAATATTCCACAACTACATCATTAAACAAATTTGTCACTAAATGAGGAATTGTACATGCTACCTACAATTACAATATTCAGAACAAAGGAATGGTCAAAGGAAACTCCAACTTGATGACTTTGCTTTTATTTGCATAATTTATGCACTTAATACCGTAATGTATAAGAGAACATAAAATTACAGTAAAGTACTGTATGGTATAATCAGCAAAAATTATAGCATCTAAATATGTATTACACAAAAAAGACATTGAAGCTTTGTAAACAAGATGTACAAAACTGTACAAAAAAAGGTGTGTTGTAAGTCCAAGCGGTGGGTTCTAAGTCTCAACAGTGTATCTTAGTCTTAAGTCCAAATAGCTGCTAAACAGATAGGTTGATAGGCAAGGAATATCTGTAGTTTCTTCACCTATGCCATTATTTTTACTTAATTTTCTTGTATTTATTATTTATTGTATTATTTCATTTAAAATATGTTAATAGAAATAATATATGAGCTTTTGGGGGAATTTAATCTTCTTACACATCGTGGGCAACTTTCATTCAGAGGAAAGGAGGACTGGCTACTGTCCTCAGAGATAAAAGGGAGAGGGGAAAGTTGGTAGAACATTGATCAGAACATTCACCCGTACATTAGCACCCTTTGTAAGTCACTGTGTTCCTCTTTTTAGGAAGACATCAAAAGCAATGTCTGCTTTTAAAAGTATTTTTAAATACACTTTTTAGAAATGTGTCACAGTACCAAGATATGTAGTTTACTTTTAAAGGTATCAAGAGACTTTCTAAAAATCAAATAAGTACTTGCCTGAAATTATTTGCTATTAAGTGTTAGTGCCAAGGTTTTGAATCATTCTAATGCAGTGCTTCCCAACCTTCTTGCATTTTAGCACCCCGACGATGTTATTCTTATGGCCCATTAGATAAATTTCAGAGACAGTAAAGAAAGGCATTGCAGGACCCACACTATAGGACTTATGCAGTAATTTTTCCAGAAATCAGGGGGTGTGGGTAACAATTCTGGTTGGTATTCTTTCAGAAGTATGGTCTTGAGCAGGTGAAATCACCAGAATTGCATAGGGAAGAAGTTATGTGGCTTTTCCATATATCCCATGAGTCCAAATATGAACGACCTAGGACTGTAGTTGACAGAAGCCAACACTGTGATTATACCGCACCAATATTGCTGTCTGTGTTGTGCATATTTCCTCTGGCTCATTTTATGTGTGAAGAGTCTATAACAGATTTCTGCTGATGAAAGAAACATCACAAAAATCTTCTAGAAATGTTAAATAATGCTCCCAAACCTACCTAACGGGACTCATGAAGTAGAACCCAAATCAGAGTTCCTGTCTCCTGATCTTTCCATTACCCTAATGTTATGTAGTTTATAGAGATATAGGTCTTACTACTTCAAAAAAGTGATATCAAGCAGTCCTCAAGATCCATCATTTTGGACATGAGTCATGTCTGTGCTAATCTCTGGATGTATTTTTGAAGTGAAGTGGCAAACCTATTCTTACATTTATTCTTGCTTTGGGAGCAGATTATTACAGCTAAATCATAAGCTTGATTAAGAAAGGCATATGCAACTATTTGACACTTTTTAAATACAACATGTTCCTTTCCCAAAGCAATCTGCTAGTACACATGTTTCTGAAACTTACACTTGTATTAGGCTACAATATATTTACTTTAAATTTTTCATTTATTACTACCTGTATGTAGGACATGATGTTTGCATTCCTTGTGTGAACCTGGTACATGGAGATAGCACATCATTCCTTTTTTTCATCCCCTTTCCTTTCCCTCTCCCTCCTCCCACCCTTCACACTCCCGTTGATCCCCTTCCTCCTTTTGTACATGTTTGTCTTCCGTCACATTACATTCAGAAAGAGCACCACAAAACCACTATGACTGTGAGTCAGCCATTATGGAGAGCAGATTTTTCCCTGGGTCAACATTCAGATTTACTTTAAGAAAACACTGTGAGGAAACACATTGTAAGTCTGCATCTTAGAGACAGTCCTGTGAAGAGCTGAGCCGATAAACCCTGTTAATTATAACAGTTCAGGCTACCCTGAAATTAACTAATCTTTCTTGCCTTGGCAAATGCCAAGTTTGTTAATTGTGTTCCTTTTATGGTGAACTCATAGAGGTGCATAGAGTCCTATCCCACCCCAAATTTATTTCATATGTTAAAATCGATGACTGAAAGTTATACCAAGATGTCATGAAAAAATTTATAATTCACATAACAAAGATCTATCAGGGGAATAGGGAAGGCTATAAACATATTCAAAATGGCTTAAAAAGGACAGATGTAAGAAAGTGGATTGGTTTTGTTATGGTTAGGACACAGACCTGGTATAATTGCTCCTGCATTTAAAATAAGGCTTAATTGGTTAGACTTCTCACCAAAGTCAAAGGAGGGCACTCTTGGGAATTCTTATCAGTTTATCTAGACTTGGGCAGTAGTGGAAGGGAGAGGAGATGGGGTTGAAAGCTGTCATCAATCAAACATAAAAAAGGAGCCGGACTCCTGATACCTCTTAATCTAAGTAGTAGTATTGCACACAGCCAATAAGATGCAAACAATTTTTGGAGTTATCAATTAATATACCAGTTCTAGCCAGCCAAATAAACTGGACAATTGGGAGATACTTAAATATATTTTTAGTTCTTTCACGGGTCTCTGAAGCAGACAGCAGTGCTACCTGCAGCCTTGGGCCAGCCGGCCTGCCCCCAGCCCCGTGCCTCAGAGTTCGCTGAACTTTGGAATACTCGCTCCTTCTGAGTCTCCCCCTGGTACCTTGGGTTGACTTGGACAACCAGTGTCCAGAACTCATGTGGAATCCAACTCTGTCTCACTTCTTAACCTTCCAGCCTTTACTTTCAACCACTAAAATGACCAGATCTCTCAGGAGCTCACAGACTGAGTCCTTTACACAATATTCTTTCCTTGGAGTTCCAGGAGTTTGAGCCACTGGGATGGTACTGACAGACTGATTGTCAGAGTTGTAACTCAGCCACGTTGACCCAGGTATACTTCAGGACTCTGCACTCGTGGTGGTCCGTTCCCTGACCTGAACTTTGAGCTGTTCACAGACCACGGTTCTCACCCTTTTCTACCACTGCTGCCTCAGATGTACAATTCAAGGGTCTGAGGGGTAGCAGCAGCTACTGCTGGCATCCAGAGCAGCCACCCATCCCCATTTGCAAGATGCACACTACATGGAAGACCTCTCCTGGGAAGGTTGTATCCATCTCCTCTGAGGACTTTTGAAACTAGAGCTCCCAGCACTACTGGATCATTTGTGCTTCCGGTTAATGCAGCGATGCTAGGCTCTCTGGGATGGATCTCAAGTCTTCACAGATGCAGATCAGGGACAGGCATTCCTCATATGAATGGCATTATTCTTCCTCTCCTTTAGTGCCTTTCCCACTAGTGGCAGGATGTGGAGGGCAGCTATTGCCCATATTATTGTGTTTGATAGTTCATAGATTGTATCATTATTGCACTGGGTATATTGTCATTTATTTAACTACATCCCTGTTCTAGGAAATTTGCATTTTTTCAAAAACATCCTGATGAAGACCATTGAAAATTTGTCTTTGTGTTCTTTTTTTCATATTTTCAGGAGCAAAATGTAAACATATATACGCCTTATTCTCAGAAATTTCATTGACTACACTTTTATTCAGCTAAGAGATATCAAAGGATTTTTGCATGCCAAATATTCATTTTGTTTTAACAACATACGTGGTAAAATTCTTTATGTGCTCTGTTTTTACATGTGTTAAATAGTGATTTCCAAGCTTTAATATTTAAGAGCATTTATACAAAGGAAAGTAAATCTGTATTAAATCCTTTACTAATGAGTATCTCTTGTAATGGAAATAACCCACTTTGATGAATTTGATTCATGATGTCCACTTTAGCATTAAGATATTTCTATGGGAAATTTTTATTGATATTTTATATTTTCCATTTGGCTTTGCGAGGATTCAATTAATGTTTGAAGTTTTCATTCAAAAAATAACAAAGTAGTACTGCGGACTATGGAAATACTATATTTTCTTTAACTATTCACCTGGTGATGGGCAGATAGGCTTGAGATATAGCTATTATGAATTGTGCTGCTATAAACATGGATGCCCCTTGAAACCATAATGTTAAGTCAAGCACATCAGACTCACAAGCAAATATCACACAGCTTCTTGCTCCAAAATGTAAATAAAGTACAAAATAAAAAATAAAGAATAAATACTGAGATGGATCTTTGGCATATAGACATTCAACTTTCATTAGGACTTTGTAAAAGTATCAGATGCCTACTTTTTAAATTGTTAATGATACACTACTTTACTCTTGACCATTATCTTCCTTCTGAATTGTTACTTTAAAAATTATTCATCAGAGGCTTAAAACTTCTAGAAATTGTGGCTTTATTGGAATCTACAATTGTTCATCAATTTTAAAACTAGAAGTAGAGAGGCAGATTTCTCAGATGAATTTATTTTTCTATTTTAGAAAATTGATGGAAACAGATTTAACATTGTTTGAAGATTCTGTAAGGGTGGTATCTGTTCAGGAATTGGCAAAAACACATTTCAGAGAAAACTTTTTAATTGATGTCAAGTAATAACAAATGCTGTAGAGGCTGTAGGGAAAAAGGAGCCTTTCTTCACTGTTGTTGGGAATGTAAACTGATCAAACCACTATGGAACTCTGTATGGAGAGGCCTCAAAAAGCTAGAAATACAATTCTATTGGACCCAGCCATCCCTTCCTAGGTATCTTCCTGAAAGAGTTGGTCACCATATTACAGTGACACATGTTTATAGCAGCACAATTTTTCATAGCTACACCTCAGGAACATCTTAGATGTTCATCACCAGATGAACAGACAAAGAAAATGTGATCTTTACATACTGTGCGGCACTGCTCTGTCATAAAGAAGGACAAACCAGTCTTTGTGGGGAAATCGATGCACTTTGAGACTATAATGTTACATGAAGTAAATCAGATGCACGTGCTTAGTATCACATCACCCCTCTTATAGGAGAATACCAACATTTAGATAAAGTACAAAATTAAGAATGGGCAATAGAAAATGGCAAGATAGATCTCTCACTTATCATGAGGGAACCAAAAGACCAAGATGGGGAAGGGTGGGGAGAGAAAGGAGATTTTAACAGGGGCGACTGTGAAGCGCTTTGGACGTGCGCCAAGTCCCTATAGGAATGTGATCATCCTGTAAGAACAGAAGGGGTCCAAGAGGTGCAGGGAAGGAGAGGGAGGGAAGAGGTTAAAAAAAGGAATTGAAAAATGTCATGCACAGGTACCAACTTACCATGACAGAGGTAATCATAATGTATTAAAAACATGTACCAATAAAAATATAATAATAAAAATAATTTTCTGCCGAATGACTTTTACTTCTATGAAAAGAGCAAATAAAGATAATGTATTTTGGTTTTAAAAAAAGGAAAGGTTCAAAGATAGCCAGATCTGGGAATTTCTTCTAATGATTTTAGTTTCCCGGAAGAATTTTCCAGAAAATTATTTAGAGTATTAGGAATTGCTCAAATGGGCTGTCCTTTTTAAATTTTGTTTTAAAACTTTTTTTAGAACAAATTATCTGTCTATTGTGTTTCCTATAACAGAATGTTGATGAGATTTTTAGATTACATCTATTCTCAGGCAACTAGACAGCTGCATCCAACAATATTTTTAAAAGCCAGGTAAAATCAAGGTCTCACACTGTTTCATTTGGTTGGCTGTTTGCTGCCTATTGAATTATTCACATAAGAGGCAGAAGGCCTATGTTTTTCCATAAGGCTGGTGTACTCTCAAAGTGACAACATACAAGTTCACACAAGGCTTCTGATCAACTTGTCATCTGCCTCTTACCAGCAGATGCAAGAAGAGGGAAGTCTTTGGGTTACTCCTGGCCCTGCCTGTTTTACTGATAAAAACTTACTCCTTTACCACACTTACTCAGGCTCTTCTAATCCCCTTTCTTGATTAGACTCCAACCTTGGGCTTCTGTGTCAATCCTTACAGAGTCCTGTTGTATTTATCAAGAATCTTGGGAACTCCTGCATGCAGAGTCCCTCTTTCCATATCCTGATTTTGTTTCCTCTTAGTAATTTTTCATCAGTGACCCCTTTCCCTGCTCCTTGGCTATAAATCCTCACTCGCCTATGGTGTACATGGAAAGAAGGCCAGGTGTGTGCTGCCGTCATCCCTTTTCCCTGATTACATTAGTTCCTGGACAAAATCTGTTGGTACTGCTTTAGCTATGGACAGATTCCAGTTTTCTTTAACAGCTTTCACAGAAATGAGCAGGCACGTAGACATGCGGAGATCATACACAGGCCCTACCAGGCAGCTGTCCAAGTGGTGTTTACGTAGTCCACTTATATTTCATTACCTCTGTCCACAGAAAGTGTTCTCTCTGATGTGCATATGAAAAGCCTGCAGAGAAGTTGGCCCTCATGATGTTAGTTTTAAAAAATAGTTGACATAAGTGAAATGAGTTGCTAGACTTGCATGAATATAATTTGGCATCATTCTCCATTTTGATTTGAATTTTATTAAAAGCTTTGCCAAAGAATAAAGAATTAAGAGATTATTAAATATTGGCCCAGCTTAAAGGAAGAGATACTTATATAAATTGAAAGCTTCACAAAAACTCTTTCAACATTGCTAGATACACATACTGTGTAAACATTGTAACCTTCACTCAAGCTTATTTAAAAATATTTAGAAATACATTTAATTAGAAGTACATTAAATTTGGTTACTTAAATGCAAAACATTTAAATGTACATTAAATCACAAAACAGTGGGAAATAAGAAAGTAAGCATTGTAGATTAAATAGTGGCATGTAATTCATTACCATGAACCTTGAATAATGAACTATAAATTTTCATGCACAAGTTCTTAAATATGTGTTAAATTGTCATTTGTGCTGGCGACAGCAAAAGGGCTTGCCAGTTCATGAGTGTATTCTCAGTGATTTTCTGATGTTACACTTCTCGTTAGAACGCGTTGTTAAATCAGGTAGCATTGTGGTCCCCAGGTACTTCTGTTCTGCCACTGGCATCAGCTTGAATTACTTCATTTGCGAATGTAAGGCTGCTATTTTATTAATTGAAACTTCTATGATAAACTGAGAGATTAAAAAAAAGCTGCATGATTCACATAAGAAAGACCTTTGCATGCATGACAAAATATTTTGACAAAGTGAAGAATAGCATAATAAAGGTATAATGTGAAGAATCTTCTCTCTGGTAGACTATCTTGTAGTGACTCAATCACAGTGATGCTCAACATGAATACAACATTTGTAGGCACTCTATCTGTTTTTAGTTCTTAAAGAGAAAATCAACAGAAAATGCTTTTCCACTTAATATGTGGAATATTAGAGAAGAATCAAAAGAAAATTTTCTAGGGTTGTCAGGGTTAGAATAATTTATTTGCCTTTGTTTTCTTCTTTGACTTTGCCCACAGACAATGCATATGGTAAGAGTGGGCTTTGCAGGGTCGGAAGAGTGAAGTCACCTTGTTTCTGTTCCGTCCATTCTGAATAATAAGTAAGCAACAGCTCTTGGCTGATTGTCCTTTTAATCTGTAAAAGATATCAGTTTTACAGTGAAAACTCTCAGGTATTTTGTGATTTAATGTTGCATTGATGATAGCCACTTGCACGTTATACTTGCTTTTTTTGTTGTTTTCTCTAATCCATGCTGTATTTTTTTTTTTTAAGCTGGGACTCTGAGGTGTACCATCTATTTTGAGCACGCCTCACTGATTCCATCATCTTATTAAGGTCAACATATTAGAACTAACGAGAAAACAGACAAATGTAGAAGAAAATATAAAGTGATTTCTAATGGAATAATGAGGACATATAAATACTCCCTACATATGATATTTAGCACTTATTAATCTTTCTGCGAAGAATACTAATTATCTCTGCTCCACTGCTAATTATTATTTTGGCCTTGGAAAGTATATAGAAACTGTGCTGCAATATTTCATTGTAAGAAAGGAATAATAATTACTTTGACATCATAAGGTTGTCATGTGTATCAGAATAGGTAATACAAGCAAACCAGAGAAGTGAGCACATTATAAATGCTAGCTTTTGTTTTATGTGCTGGGTAAAAGTAACCTTCTATGGTTGTTTTTTAAAGTACACTGATATCAGAAATACACAGAGAATTTATATTTGTGTATGATTGTATTAACCTGGCTTCTTTAGAGGAGCAGAACTAATAGGACATGAGGATGCACACACATGAAATTATTGCTTTTAATGTTATGTGTTGACTTGACTGGGCTAAAGAAATCCTCAGTAACTTATAAAACATTATTTTGGGGTGTGTTTTATGAGGGTATTTCTGAAAGAAATCGGCCTTCAGTAGACTAAGGAAACAGATCAATTTCAGTGTGGGTCAGCTTCTTCTAATTTTCTGAGGTGAGAATTAAAAAAAAAAATAATGGTGTTTCATACAAGAGAAACTATTCGTTATTTACACATGTGTCCTGTTTATTTCACTTAAGAGTATAGCCTCGGTGTGCATCCATTTAGCTATAAGTGTCTCTAGTTTCTCATTCTTCATGGTTGAGTAGAACTCCATTTTACAAATAAGGTTCAAATGGTATGATCAATAATGTGAAATAGGAAGAAAATGGCTAAAGGGAAAGTGGGAAGGGGAGGAGAAAGGAAGTAAGGGAAAAGAAAAAATGTGAGAAAAGGAAAAAAGAGAAACAAAGCCTTTGTAAATAGGCAAGGGTGAAGGGGTTGAAGGGAGGGCAGGGGTATAAGGAAAAAATAAGAACCAAGACCTGTCGTGTAAAGGTATAAGATCCCAATGATGAATGTAAATGCACTGTTTGCTTTACATGTACCAATAAATTTAATGGGGAAAAAAGAATGGTGAATGTATTCTTCCTCTTCGAGCTGAGACTCCATCATATTTTGACCTCAAACATTAGTGCTTCTCTTCCTTGGCCTTCATACTCAGACGAGCTCGATCACTGACTATTCAACTTGCAGCCTTGGGATTTCTTAGCTATCAAAACCACTATGTATTTACAAATGCCAATGTATACTAATACAGCATCAGAGTTTTCCACAGAAATAGAACCAGTAGGTAATAAACCAATAAGAGGATAGATAGATAAAGTAGATAGATAAGATAAGTAGATAAGACAGATAGATGACAGACAGACAGACAGACAGACAGATAGATAGGGGTGTAGTTCCAATTTGGGTCCAAAGGCCTAAGAACTGGGAAAGCCAATAAACTTTGAAAGGTCATCTCTTTCAGTCATATATAGTCATATCCAGAATAATGTTTGGCCAAATATCAGGTCATCCATCCAATGGCCATCCCAGTAATATTTTATAATATTGCTCTAGGGCTCTCATATGCCTATTGAGTCATTTTCATATTTGTTGGAAGTTTTTGTTTACCTTAGGATGTATAGGATTTCACTGGCATAATGAGTCCCAATTTATTCAGAATCAGCATAAAATTCTCTTTAAAGCACAACATACTGGAATTGGCCTACAGTAAAAGAGGATACTGTCTAGAAGAAGGGCCAGGGATGTAGCTCAGTGGTGCTGTGCCTGCCTGGCAAGACAAGGCCCTGAGTTCAATCCTCAGGGCTGGGGGAAAAAAAAGATAAAGAAGCGAGGCTAAGACAAAAGATGTCTTTGTGGTGACAAGACCCTGGTTCTACTTTTTCTCCACTATACGCATCTATATACACACTAATTACATCTCTTCTGTCTTATATAAACTAGTGAATTTCCCTCTTTCTCCAAGAATATTTGAGTTTCTTCCTGCAACTTTTCTCCAAAGGGGTGCTGACTAACAGAAGGAGTGCTATTGTATACTAAGGTGATTTTTATCCTCAGGGTTTTAGAAAATGTTCATCATAAATGCTTTGGGTACCTTTTCTGAGCTGAAAGCTATCATTTCCTGCACCCTCTACTACTCCTGGCCTTGGAAAAATAACAAACATGGTCCATTCTCTACAAACATTCTGATTCTTACATTTGACTTTAAAATTTTATACCTGATGCATCAATCACACAGGGAAAAGAACATTTTAAAAGTGCGTTTGCTATATTTTTACCTTTTCTCTTTTCTCATCTTCTGCCAATCATAAGTCTGCCCCTGCCTAAATATAGGAGAATCTGAAATAAAGTAATTCTAATTTAAATTTCATGGAGAAGACTAAGCAACCACAAGCAGTGCTTTCTTGTCAACATCATGCTTAGCAGAGTGTACAAAAATGTCATCTTCAGAATGATACTAATACATTTTTATGCTGACTACATAAGTTGACTACTTTTGACTGGGCAAACGAGTTGCAAAGGCCCAAACAAATATTAAACCATGGAATTTATTTTTAAAAATGGGAGCAAAATTTCACATCGCAATTTTCCAATATAAGTACAGGACACTGTGACTATTTTTAATGTTCTGATCTACCAGATGGAGTATTTTTCTATCAGAAGCAAGAAGTCACATGATGTAGAGCACTGAACTTACCCTCTTTCCATGAGACAGACTTTAGGCGAGGTCAGAGAAATGAACATGCCTTCCAAACAGCAGGGGCAAATTCTCTCTCGCCCAGTTGTTAACTTCTTCCTCAGTGGTACGACTCAACGTAAAAGGCTCAAAAGACGAAACCTGAGAATTTCAAACATGAAGACAGGAGAAAGAACAGTTTTGAGTGACATTCAGGGTGAAGATGGAAACTGTTAACAGAAATGGAAGACACCGGGAGAGGAAGAGCAAGGGGACAGCACAGACCACTGTCCCCAGCCAATTTCCGTACAGCTTTTAAAAACAGAATGGAAAAAGACCCAGCTTTACATCAAGTAAAATAATGCTGCCCTGAGCAAGAAAGTTGCAAAGAGGAAAATGTGATTAAAATCTAAGATGTTCACATTTTTTAAAGGTTCTAATGATTTGGAGAAACCCTGGTCTGATTGTATCTGAACTGACAAGCACGTGGTTACACAGGACTCCAGGGCAGGTCCACGAGGGTCACCTGGCCTCTACCCAGCTGACCACGTGATGTGTGGAGAGATGGGCTTCCTGAAGAGCGTGCAAGTGCGCGCGCGTGTGTGTGTGTACATGTGTGCGCGCGTGTGGTGGCTTTCTTCAGGCTCGCTACCCTTCCCTACAAAGCATATGTTTTTGGATTTAGGAAGTAAGAGATGATCCAGACCATACTGCTGAAGAGTCGTGAACATTGTCGTTTTGCAGTCACACATTTCAAGTCAACAGCAGATCAATGCGTCAGCAGTTCGAGAATCAGAACTCCTTTTTTGAGCAAAGACAAAAATGCAGTGAAGGGAACTGTGCATGGGCAAGTGCCAGGGCACCCGCTCAGCCTTGTGGAAACAGGACAGCATTCCTCGGGGACATGTTTTCTTTGTTTTGCTTTGTTTTATTTTTTCATTCAAAGTAGTACTAAAGGACAAAGAGGAGCACAGGCTCAAATTAAGGTATCTGGATAGGGCCCACTAGCGAACATACAAAGTCAACTTGAAAACTGCCAGAAAAAGAAACATGAATTTCAAACCACCTTTTGGTTAAGATCAGGACATGAATTCTTCTCCTCTTCAGGACCATGAATACATACTGCAATACTCCTTTACTGATCCTCTTTTCATTATCTAAAGCTCTTTAAAAACACAAAAATGAAGATTAATGATAGAAATTGAAACAACCTAAATTCATCTATGCAGCAGCAATGTATCTTCCCATTTTGGACTAAAGGAAATAATTTTTTAAAAACAAAGCTTAAAATCTCTGTGAATTTCATTCTTTAAGAATAGAATAAAATTTTTAAAAGAGAGTCCAAATGGCTAAAATTGTCTTTACAGAGATTTTTGGAGTTTGCATGATGATATCAAAACTTGAAACATGAAAACCTCCCAGCTTGCCTCAAACTGCCTAAGAAGGTGCTAAATGTCGTCGCATGTGTAGGTTGTGGTGTCTGTGTCTCCTCACAGAGGGGAAGCTAGGCTGCTGCCGGAACCTGCCAGAAGGTCACTCTGTTCACCACTATAGGACTAACTAGCCAAAGGTGGCCAGCAGGAATAGGAATTAGATGGAACTGTTTCCATGATAGAAAGTAAGTCTCTCTTTTTGAGATAATGGAGATTCGGTAAAGATGCTTAATTAAAAGGAGCAAGTAAATAATGAAAGGATTAAAACTTTTGATAAATAGTCATAAGTCTAGTATTTGCTGAGGAAATGGATTGGGACCTCCAAAGCCTAAGCAATAATATGTTCGGATGAATGACATTTCTGTCAGCCAACTGTTTCTTTCCTCAGGTAATTGGACAGCAAACTTTTATGTGAGAATGAAAACATATGTAACTGATGTTGGTATACATAAATATTTTTAACTTAACTATATTTGACTACCATATTAAAGGAGTTTTAATAATTCACCTCAAAGCTTCAGATTGTTGATGGAAATTGTCGCGTAGAGAGATAATCTAGCATGACAATCGGAACATATGTGGCCAAAGAAGGAGTCAAGATTCTGGGAGACCGAGTAATAAAAAGCGTGAAAACCATCATTTACACAACCAATTATTTGGAAACCAGTTCATTAAAATTTACCCAAGGTGAATGTTGTAACACCTCAATTGTCATATAACCACCGGAGAAACAGAGTTTGTATTTAAAGTCTTTCTCAAAAGAAATCTCCAGGTGTAGATGATTTCACTGAGGAATTTTACTAAAAATTTAAAGAGAAATTAATGCCAATTTTCAATGATTTCTTTCAGAAAATAAAATGGGAAGAACATTTCTCATTTTATTTTATAAATTCAATATTAACCTGATGCCAAAATCATACAAATAAAATATAAAAGAAAAAAGAAAATGGCAGAAAAGTATTTCTTGTGAACTTAAACTGAAAATCCTCAAAAAGTATCAGCTATGAGTACTTCAGCTGGCTAGAGGACGCAAATCTTCACAAATGCCATTTAAATTAAAGTTCTAGTTTAGAATCTAGCTCTGGGACAATTAATGTTAAATATTTTGTATACTGAGCATAGAAAAAACTGCAACTGATAAATACTTAAAGCAAATATTTACAATTTGATTGATAAATTTTAAGTATTAGGCAAAATACAATTTTACTCAATATTTCCATTTGATGCTTTTGATAATTTCTAACGTTATGTCTTTAAATAGAGTGTAAGTTTCTTGAGGTGTGTTGGTGGCTTTGACAAACACTTTTCATGACCTAAATGAATGTGCTAATAGCTTTCCCTGTCTATAGGACAGTATCCCAGGTCTTGAACAGTAGCGAATATATGTGAAAATTAATGCTCAGAGAGCAGAGACAGATGCACTTAATCTCTAGAACTATGTCTGTGAGACATTTCAATCAGAGATGATGAAGATAAAAAATTACCTTCTAGCGTTTCTAGCCTAGGCCGAACTACTTTTATCAAATAATTTGCTATTTCCCAGGCTGCAAACGTGACTCAGAGATCAATCCCATTTCCTCTTGGAATTAACTAATCTTAGGATCTCTCTCTTTAGAAAGAAGCTGTGGAGGTCACCTAGTCCAATTTGTATGGACTATGTTTGAGTCATCGACAGACAGTTATTTTATTGCTAATTGGATTTATCCAGATTTAGGGAGCTCACCATCTCTTAAAGTAAACTCTCTCAATGTAATCATCTAAGCACTAACATGTCCTATTTAAAATTATTTTCAGAAAATTTAGTTTTCCTTCTAACTTCTGATGCCACTTATTATCATAGACTGTTTCCCGGAATAGCCCTTCAACTTCAAATTGCAATCAGTAAATATGCTCCTCCCATATCGTCAAACCGCATTTTCCCTATTTTTCAAATCATACTGGTATAATATGGTTTTCTAGAAATAAAGTGTCATGGGGCTTTCCACCCATATTGGATTAGATAATTCTGACTAAACTTGACACTGAAAAGAACTGCACATTTTTTGTGGGGCGGAAATTACAGTCCTTTTCAAAATATACCTAGATGCTAAAAACATGACCAGTCCAGAGGCTGAATATCTATAGAGGTCAGAAAAGTATGCAGACAGGTTTTGTCCTGAGGTCATTTGTGTATGTAAAAGTGGCAGCCAAAAAATTAAACCACATTCCTGGTGTCCTAAAAGATATGGAAAGATAAAACCCGGTATTTTGGACTCACCAAAAATGAAGATCCTCATAAATGTCCTCTGTATGATCTTGAAGGGCTGGTTATAAATGACAGCGGACTGGGAATAAGCATGTTTTAGGACAGTATTCAGCCCTACCTCACATCATCTGGGTGACCTAAAAAAATCTAAAGATCTGAATTTTATGTCCCCGACCATTTGACCTAAAGGAATAAAAAATATTTCCTAGGAGAAAATATTGTCATCTTAGAATTCAAGTTGTTTCTACAAATAACTTTTCAAATGCTATTTCCAGTGAATAATTTAAATAATGCAGTGAAAGAAGAGACAACAGAAATAAGAAACATAAAAAATAAAAACAGAAACATAAACATTAGCATTAGAATGATCAGGTGTAGATATAAGACCATTGTCCTTATTCTGTAAGCACATAAAAGCAAGGTTTAAAATTTTTGACAAGGATCTAGAAACTATAAAAAGTAATACTTGAAAAGGAAGTAAAAATAAATTCTAGAACTGTAAAAAGAGTGAGAATATTACTGTAACTCCATCCCTTATGTTCAAGAAAGTAGAGAAAGCCATAAACATGCTAAATATATGAAAGAATGGCTCAAACCGAACTTCTAGAGATGAGATATTCATGTTTTGACTTTTTAGTTCCTACACTTACATATTATTCTTATTGGGGAACAAGGTACCATGAAGACTCCCCGTTCCTTTCAAAGTGCCTCTGAGCTTGCACTGGAGATTTACTTTGAGAAAGCCATCTCAGTGATTTATGAGACTTGCTGCTGCTGGGTGGGGTAGTGTGTGACACAGACAGTGGATCATTTGGTAGAGGTTATCTCATGACGATCACCCCATGGTGGTCCTGCACATGTTCTTTTCTGTAAAGTGGGTCCCCCCGTTGGACGATACGTTCTATGAGACCCCTTGCCTGTGTGATTCAGACATTCTGTAATTACAGAAGCACTGTGGGCAGAAAAGGAAAATGTATATTTGTAACCTTGCAGCACATCCTGTTAGGATGAAACATTGACCTTTCTAAGATGGAAAAGACCTAATGTAGTAAATTTTTTGAAGTTGTAACCAAGTTGATTTGGTATCCTCTGAGAATTTTGGCATATCAGAGGGTCAGCACTGGACTATGTTAATAGTAAGTAGGGTATTCAGAGGTTCAGAAGATGAGGCTATTTTGGTAAACGAGAATCCCTACTATCAACACCATACATAAAATTCTGCCTGATTTTTCAGTGCCTCTTTCATGATAGACGCTGTCTGGTAGAAGCCAGAAGTGACTCGGACCACTTCCACCTGTTCATCTACAGGCTTGTAATCAGAACTCCTTGCCTTCGATTATCTAGAGCTATTTCGTTAAGGCTTCTGAACATTAAGTGTTGCTGACCACAAATCTGTGGATATTCTCACCCAGAGCTACTTCTTCCATACAAAGTATAGAAAGTATGACCAGGTATACTATTCATGGCTCTGCGCATCAAAGACATTTTTATTTGCACAGTCTTTTAAGACCAACTCTGAATTTAGCTCGAACATAGCCACTACCATGTTTAGATTGGACTAACTTATTGAGACAGCCAGTTATAAACTAAATTTGGGCTTTTCTTTTCTCTTGATTTTTAGTGAAATCACCACTCATAACAAATACAGCCAGAGCTGGGAAAGGGCTGTTGATGCTTCTATATCAGTTTATGGTTGTCTAAATATCTATCCATGTAGCTTCTTAACATCCCCTTGGGTTCAATCCCATGTGTGCACTTCTGGTTTGTGAAGGCTGGCTCTTAGTACTACCAAGTTTTATGACCCAGACTAATGGTGCCTTAGTGCTCCAAGGTCAACTGCTTTATCTCTAACAAAGCTAAACTATTCCTTGGAGGAAACAATTCTCTGACTTGCTCCAGGATCCTAATGGCCTTTTGTATGCCCCCATGGAACACAATCTTCTATAGGTCTTCAAGTTAAACACAATTTTTAAAAACTAACAATATGTCCAAGCCCCTTGGGCTCTATTCATCATTGTTTGTGCAACTCAGTCCTCTCCACTCCACTCAGCACTTGCTAAACTTCTAAAAGCCTCCTTAACAAGGAGTTTCCTGATCTCATGGACTGCCTGGTCCAGGAGATGTCTCCAGAAAATGCCTTTCAAAAGCAACGAATTCTTCCTTGTCTCATCTTGCATTCTGACTAAGTTGATCAAGAGCCCTCAAAATACTGGTGCTTTCCAGTATTCACTATCTAATTCTGTGTGTGTGAGTGTGCGCATGGGCGCACACGTGTGCATCTTACTGGGGATGAAATGCAGGCCCTTTGCACTATACTACATCCCCAGCCAGTTTTTATTATTTATCCTGAGGCCAGGTCTTGCTAAGTCACTAAGTTGCCTGGCTGGGTCTAAACTTGTAACCTTCCTACCTCAGGCTCTCAGAGTGCTGGGATTACAGACATATACATACCACCATACCTGGCTCTTGCTAATTCTACACATTTTTGACATAGTCATTCATCCTTTGTGGCCCAGTTATGTCTGGATCTAATGCAATTATTTGCCTACTTGTCATGATAGTGGTGGAGACAGTGCCTGAGAGGTGTACCTGTTGCTCTGCAGGTAGAGGTCTCTGTAGAATCTACTAGCAGAGGAGAAAGAGTAATTCTTCCTGAGGAAGAAGAGGACCCTTCTTTAATCCCTGAGGATTCAGGGCCTTCTGCAGAGCCAGCTTCCTCAGGCATCCAGCCACATATCTCCCTCTCATATTTTCGAGTTCCAGGTTTTTCTACCCAGAACTTTTCCTTTGGCATTACAGACCCATCTTAACTTATAAGCAAAACTGTGGCTCATTCAAGTCCTTAGTTTACTGCTTAAGCATGTCGGGTCTTCTAATGAAAGAGGTAAAGTCATTGTGGACTTCAAAGAGGCCCTCTTGTTGGAGACTTGTTAGTGCCCCTCTGTTTCTTATTTTTCCTTTTACAGAGAGTCCTTACCATCCTGTAATAATCAAACAACTCTGGGGCCATCAGGGGTGCTTCTTGCATCAGGGACCTGTGTGCTGTTTTCATGGCTGCTGCAAGAGCAAGCGCACGAAATTGTAACATCTTTTTCATTCTTAATAACTGAGGATATGATCTGCAGGAGAGTGCAATGTTGATTATGCCTAAAGCAGGGTGTAAGCAGTGCAGGCTGTAAGAGTTAGTCCCACAATTGGCTTGTTTATAGAGGCGAGACTGGACAAAGCCTGTGTGCCGAGGTCAGAGAAACTCACACTCAAATTCCAAATTCAGATCTAGATTCAGATCTATCTATCCCATGGTTAAAACCTTCTTAACTAGAAGGTCGGTGTTCTAATTACGACCACATATTGTGTCTGTTCTGTTCCTCATTCGAGAATGCTTTGTCTTTTTCCTTTACAAGCCTTGCCTCCATTAGTTTCCATAGAAACTGGAGGATTGCACATCCTTGCATGTAGTCTGACCCTCACGTATAGCTTGCCTTTACCCCAATTAACTATTAATAAAAATCAATGACTTGGACCGACCAGTGCCTCTGCTAATGAAGTAGCATTGGTTGTCCTGGCTCCCACCTTTCTGTCTCTCTTAGTTTTGTCTTTTAGTTTTCTTTTCCCCCCTCAGGTTTGTAACATACACTAAGCAGGAGACTAGAGCCTGCTTCAGAGATTTCCAGTAGGATCTCTCCTGGTACAATTGAAAGGATGTAGCTATTCTGTTACAGCGTCTTTACTGAAAATGAACTGCCATTTCATAGATGACAATTCCCTCCATGTAATTTTTTAAACTTTCAGAATAGAGGCTGTTCTCTTTCAGGAGAAAAATAAAATCTTGTCTCTCTGATCCTTAGCTGTCACCTTTTGTATTCCCATAACTATGTCTGTTTTTATTCCAAATAATGTTGCATGGCACTGTGACATACTTACCTTGTAGTAATCATTTTCTCCACAGACATCAGACAGAAAGATAGAGAGAAGTTCTCTTTTTTTTCTCATTGTTTATTGGTACTTTTTAGGGATACAGTACAGTTACATTCATCATTGGGATCTTGTTGTACCTTTATGTGTTGTATCTTGGTTCTTATTTTTTCCCCATACCCCTGGCCCCTGTTCAACCCCCGCACCTTTCCCTGTTTACAAAGAAGTTCTCTTATTTTTAAGCAATGAGTCTTTGAGAAGTAAGAGGAAAGAAGAAAAAAGTAAAAGCATGACTAGTCTCTTACAGGTCTAAATCTTTTTGAAAAACTATTCATAATACTCAATAGGCTGGTTGATCTCTCATAGAGTCAACATCAAAATAAAATACAAGAAATTTTATTCAGCTGGCGAAGGATCTACCATTTGACCTAATGGAGCTGCCAACAGGAATCAGAGTGACTAGGGAAAAAAATCTGGCAAAGTGAGGGTAAACAAACCAAATTTTGTGTATGATAAATGTTCCCTGTCAAAAGAAACATTTAACTTTATAAAACCATCCCATAATAAAATATTCATTATAGATGGCAAGGTCCAAGATCAGAGAGCAATTACATTTTCCTCAGAGTATATTTGTGTGTATAATTTAATACAGAAAGGAAATGTTGGCTATTTTAGAATTCTATTAAAAATTAGAATATTAAAAATTACACATGTACTATAGCCATATGTATGATGTGTCACTTTTTAGTTTTAACTAATACCTGCTGTACTTCTATATTATTGCTTATTTTAAGGCTCACCATTTTTGTCATTAATTTTCACATGTCAACTGCTTCTGGGCATTTATCAGTTTTTAAAAAAACATTTTCTGTGTGTGGTTGGGCCAGCTGAACTATTTGATAGATATTTCTATGTTAATTTATATAAGAAATTAGTCCGTTTTATACTTTAAGTGGAGTATTTTGGGAAAAGAGAAAAATTAAATTGGGAACTATGGCTATTAATATGCTGTAAGGAATAAAAATTCTCCGAAGAAATTGACTAATTTTTAAGAGTGATTCTTCTGGACTTCTGAGATGTTCTCACGCCCATTGAGACAATCATCTGTATTATACTGACTTAAACTACTCTTCTCTTCTCTATTAACACATTTAAGCATCTTAACCCAGTCTTAAAAATTAAACCCACAAGAGCACACTCACCCCAACCCTGTCACTCAAGAGAACAACAGTGTAGACGGAGTAAAGAATCTTCCCCACAGAAGCCCACGAAGTCAGGGCCAAGTGGAAGATAAAAACAGAGCTAAAATCAGTGCCAGTAAATTATCATAATATGTGTGCACAGCTTGTGAGCTAAATCCTTAACAGGCCATGTCCATGTTCTGTGCTTATTTTACCCAACTTCTGCTTCATTCAAAATGGTCGATTTAAAGTAAGCCATGAATACTGGATATTTTTAGCAGTGTTTCTATCTGTCCTGAGATCGAAGTCAGCTATTCAACCTGCATGCAAGTGGCAGAAAGCTCTTTCCATTTGTTCTAGGCTAACCCTAAAATCAAGTGTGTCCTTTCATTGTATTCCCTGGCGCAAACAGAGCTGGGAGAAATAACCCGCATTTCTCAGTTCAAAATCTATCAACAAGGAACATATTCTATGTATGGTGTATCATTGTTGTCACCTTCTTAAACAAAGGGCAGCAAAATGTAGCGACGTGACACTGCTCTGCTTCATTTGTTTACAGATATTAACAGGAAACAATTTCCATAGGAAAAGGGGTTTAAGTGTATATCGTTAGGTTCCCATTGGTGAGCTGTGCTTGGTAATTAATCTGTGCTATCATATAACTAAGAGTTAATATGTTTAATTTTGTAGGAATATAAGCTTACTTCCAAAGGTGGGAAGAGATCCGAGCTTCACATCAGTGAATTTATCCGGGCAGTGCAGCGATGGGGCTGGGGGATCAGCTTATTATGCTAAGAAGGCTTACTCCACTTCCTAGGTCTTGGAGACTTGTTGCTAAGCAATACAGGCTACAGCAGTGTAAAAGATACGAAAGCATAATTCAGTTATGGAAACAATAAAAGCCCTTACATTTTCAAAGGAGGTTGAAATAATACATAATTTTAGACCCAAACCCCTCCAGAACTCACATGTGGGTTTCAGAGCAGCGACACATTATTCAAATTTATGAAGGGGTTATGTGAGATTAGCAAACACTTGACATAAAATTGGGTTAAGCTTCACGGCCATCCATCACTCCCCTGGAGCAGGACAATAACCACGAGCACAATAACATTACAAGGAACCACACGTACACAAGAGATTTATTTCACCAATAAAATACTATTAGATCAAAACTGGATTTAAAGTTCATAAAATGTTTCATTCACATAAAAGTGTTACTAAGGTTAACAGATATTTTCTACTGAAAAAGGAAACTATGAAATATATCAAATATATCCACTGTTTTTACCTATAAATATATTTATATTGAACAGCAAATTTTTTTTTTTTGGCATGAAGAATGACATTACCAAGGTTCTCAGCTAATTTTTAGGACTTTTTGTTAAGTATTCTCAGTTTGAATAATAAGTCTTTTGGATGCAGATCTATCAAACCTTTTAAACCACATATAAGTGATAGCTTATGGGATAAGTTTGTAAAGAGAGATTAGTTCCTAAAGGAGACTATACTAGTATTTTTAGTCAGCCATGGACAATCTTAATTGTGTTGATAAAAATGGGAATCCTACAATAAACACAAAGACAATGTCAGTCAGTCCTGCAGCTCAAATTGAAATATGGGTTTTTGTCTACATTGCCAAATTTTGGGCTTGTCAATTTATAACTTATGGAATTACATGTAATTTTATCTGTAGGACAAACCTGGGCTTTTGTTAGGGCATTAACTGTTTCAGTTATTTTATATACTCAAGAACTAATGCCTTAACTATTCTAGACATTTTTAAAGTACTAGAGATTAAACCCAGGGCCTTTGCATAAGCAGCATCTCCAGCCCCTTTTCTTTTTGAGACAGGGTCTCACTAAATCACTAAGTGGCCTAGGGTAGGCTTCAACTTTCAGTCCTCACGCTCGGCCTCCCACAGATGTTCATCAACAAAGTAGCAGATATGCTTTCATATTTCTACCCGCGCATAGTCTCATTTAGGTCTGAAGACATGACTTTTTAAAATCTTATTAAATTTGTTGGCACATTTAAAGCATGCAATACAGTTACATCATCATCTCATACCTTTGCACGACTTACCTTGGTTCTTATTTTTCTCCTTTCCCACCCTTTCCTTTACCCCTTCCCCCTTCCCTGTTGGCAAAGACATTGTTTCCATGTTTTTTCTTTTTATAAATTTTTTTCTTTTATCTTTTTACCTTTCCCCTACCCCTCACACTTCCTCTACTCTTTTAGACCTTTTATTTCTATTACACAGTATCAACTATACATTTGGATTCTTATTTACACTTTGTTTTTCACACCAGAAAAACTACTTGGTATTTACACATGTGTGATTTATTAATTTCACTTTAGAGTATGGCCTCAATATGTATCCACTTAGCTATAAATATCTCTAGTTTCTCATTCTTTGTGGCTGAGTAGTACTCCACTTTATTAAAAAACAAAAACAAACAAACAAAAAACACACTATTTCACCAATAAAATACTATTAGATCAAAACTGGATTTAAAGTTCATAAAATGTTTCATTCACATAAAAGTGTTACTAAGGTTAACAGATATTTTCTACTGAAAAAGGAAACTATGAAATATATCAAATATATCCACTGTTTTTACCTATAAATATATTTATATTGAACAGCAAATTTTTTTTTTTTGGCATGAAGAATGACATTACCAAGGTTCTCAGCTAATTTTTAGGACTTTTTGTTAAGTATTCTCAGTTTGAATAATAAGTCTTTTGGATGCAGATCTATCAAACCTTTTAAACCACATATAAGTGATAGCTTATGGGATAAGTTTGTAAAGAGAGATTAGTTCCTAAAGGAGACTATACTAGTATTTTTAGTCAGCCATGGACAATCTTAATTGTGTTGATAAAAATGGGAATCCTACAATAAACACAAAGACAATGTCAGTCAGTCCTGCAGCTCAAATTGAAATATGGGTTTTTGTCTACATTGCCAAATTTTGGGCTTGTCAATTTATAACTTATGGAATTACATGTAATTTTATCTGTAGGACAAACCTGGGCTTTTGTTAGGGCATTAACTGTTTCAGTTATTTTATATACTCAAGAACTAATGCCTTAACTATTCTAGACATTTTTAAAGTACTAGAGATTAAACCCAGGGCCTTTGCATAAGCAGCATCTCCAGCCCCTTTTCTTTTTGAGACAGGGTCTCACTAAATCACTAAGTGGCCTAGGGTAGGCTTCAACTTTCAGTCCTCACGCTCGGCCTCCCACAGATGTTCATCAACAAAGTAGCAGATATGCTTTCATATTTCTACCCGCGCATAGTCTCATTTAGGTCTGAAGACATGACTTTTTAAAATCTTATTAAATTTGTTGGCACATTTAAAGCATGCAATACAGTTACATCATCATCTCATACCTTTGCACGACTTACCTTGGTTCTTATTTTTCTCCTTTCCCACCCTTTCCTTTACCCCTTCCCCCTTCCCTGTTGGCAAAGACATTGTTTCCATGTTTTTTCTTTTTATAAATTTTTTTCTTTTATCTTTTTACCTTTCCCCTACCCCTCACACTTCCTCTACTCTTTTAGACCTTTTATTTCTATTACACAGTATCAACTATACATTTGGATTCTTATTTACACTTTGTTTTTCACACCAGAAAAACTACTTGGTATTTACACATGTGTGATTTATTAATTTCACTTTAGAGTATGGCCTCAATATGTATCCACTTAGCTATAAATATCTCTAGTTTCTCATTCTTTGTGGCTGAGTAGTACTCCACTTTATTAAAAAACAAAAACAAACAAACAAAAAACACACATCTTTATCCAGTCTCCAGTTGATGGCCAATTGGGCTGTTTCCAAATTTTAGCTACTACAAACTGTGCTGCTATAAACATAACTGAGCATATATTGCTGTGGTATGATTCTTTTAATTCTTTTGGGAAGATACCCAGCAGAGAAATAGCTGAGTCAAATGGGACCTCTAATCCTAGTTCTTTGAGGTATCTCCATATTGATTTACACAGTGTTTGCACCAGTCTCCACTCCCTCCAACAGTGGAGAAGGGTTCCTTTCTCCCCACAACCTCATCAGCATTTGTTATTGGTTGATTTCTTGATAGCAGCCATTCTTTGTGGGGTGAGGTGGAATCTCAGTGTTGTTTTCATCTGCAACTCTCGAATGACCAGTGATGCTGAACATTTTTTTCATATATTTATTTGCTACTTTTACTTCTTTGTCTGAAAAATGCCTGTTCATTTCAGATGCCCATTTTGAATTGGTCTTTGTATTTGAAGGTGGTCCTTTTTTTTTTTTTTTTTTTTTTTTTGTTTTTTTTTTTTTTTTTTTAGTTCTTTATATATTCTAGACAGTAGACCTTTGTCTGAGGAACATCTGGTAAAAAACTTTTTCCCATGTTGTGGATTGTCTCTTAGCTTTGCTTGTGATTTCTCTTGTAGTGCAGTAGTTTTTTTTTTAAAAAAAGATGAGATCCCAGTTGCTGATACTTTGTGCTAGTTCCTGTGCTACTGAAGATTTGTTCATTAAATCTTTTCCTATGCTGATATCTTCAAGAGTTCTACCTAATTTATCTTCCAACAAGTTTAGTGTTTCTGTATTAATATTTATATCTTTAATCCATTTGGATTTTAGTTTAGTGCATGGTGAAAGATACAGGTCTAGTTTTAATCCTTGACAAGCTGAAATCCAATTTTTCCAGCACCATTTATTAAAGAGGCTATCTTTCCTCCAATGAGGATGGTTGGCTCCTTTATCAAAGATGAGGTGGCTAAGTGTGTCAGGAGTTGTTTCTGCATCTTCTAATATGTTCCACTCATCTTTAGGTTTATTTCTTTGTTAGTATCATGCTGTATTTAGCATAGTGACTTTGTAGTATAGTTTCAAGTTGGGGATTGTGGCATCCCGTGCCATGTCTCTGTTGCCTAAAATTGATTTTGCTATTCTAGGTCTCTTCCAATTCCAAATGAATTTTTGTATTGTTTTCTCTAGTTCTGTGAAATATACTGTTGGGATTTCAACAGGGATTGTGTTGAATCTGTATGAGATACTTCTAGAACCTCTATCAAAATGTTGGGGTTCATTTTAAGAAATATTCATAAAGATCAGTAGATCAGAAAGAGTGCACTTCCCCAGACTAGGCAGGGACTGTTTAGCTTGAGAGCATGAGACAGATTTGGGAGAAGAGGCAGGAGTTGACACTTAAAGTAGCCCTCACACCCTTGAGGCAGTACTTGTCAAAGGAGATGCATTAAAAAGTATCCCACGGTGGGGATCTGAGAGTGGTGGAGTTACGTGCCTTACCCACTTCCTGGACCTCTGGCGTAAAACAGCCTCACTGATGTCCATCACACCTTGCACAGAGGTGATCAAATTGCTGCCATGCGACTTTAGGAGAAGAATGAGGGCTTGCTGTTATGTCAGACTAGCTCAGGTGGGAAAAACCTTCTACATCTGCACCCAGTTCCTAATTCTTCTGGAAATCTTTTCCTGTTAGTGTAGTCTTTGGTCATACCTTGTGCTTTAAAAAAGAACACAGAAAAACAAGTTCAAGGTTTTTTTTTTTACACACAAATTTCCAGTTCTTCCACAAGTGCACCAGTTCAGTCACCCATTTTTTCACTGGCCAGTTGTTCAAACGACTTTTTGAAAAGCATAGCATTAAAAAGTAGAGTTACCTATTTGGGAAATGAAAATTTTACTTCCACAGTTTCTGAAATTATTAGTTCTGGTGTGAAAATTAATGGGCTTACCATGTAAACATTTTCTGTTCTTCCCTCCACAACATGTAATGAATCATCTTATATCATGATTGATATGTGCCAAGTTTCCCAAAGACAATCAAGTCTCCAGTTTTAGCTTCTGTGCATCATGTACAGATTCCAGTCCATGCTAAAGTGCAATCTGTACAGCAACATCACCACTCTCTTTAGTTACACAAAAGATATTGACAAGTGCAACCAAGAATATCTGAGGAATAGCTGAGGCCTCTTAAATACCAACCATTATTTGTCTCTTATAAGTTCGTTGAAAGATAGCGTTGCCAACAGCTTTCAAAATATTTATCCAAAACATGTTCCAGAAACAGCAAAGCTAGTGATGCACAAATTTCAGTGATTGCTGCCACACAGACACAATTAAAAGATGATCTTTGTTCTCAAGCTGTACTAGCAAAAGGATTTTTCAGGAAAATTTAATCTCATACTCATCTTCCTGGTAAGTCTTTAAATAATGTAGTGGCTTCAAATATTTTAAAAAAATATGAATATAGGAAAAATTTGGAGATAATACTATAAATATGTTACCATTGAATATTCTATAAGTGTACCTGTTAACAACAATGTGAGTGTTGTGTTTGCTAGAAAATCTGTTTATTGGGACAGATGTTCTACCACAAATTGCCCAAGAGAACTCTATTTCTTCTCATATTCCACTAAGAAAAGACACATCACAGGTAACAAGTTCAAGACCAGTCACAGAAATATCTGAAGTGGTTTTAAAAATCACTTTCAAATACAGTGGTACCCGGTTTTGTGAATTTAATGTACTCCATGATTTTGCTAAAGATGGCCAAGTTTGTGTTCATGTGGGAAAGGTGGTCATGTTTGTTACCTAATATAGAGTTTGTGAGCAAAAACAAATTTTGCCAAGACCTTTGTTTGTGAACCAAATTGTGTGCAAACAAAAGTGTTCATGAACTGAGGTACTTCGCTTCCTTCCACTGCTAACATAAGGACAGAGAAAAATAAAAAGGTGGAGTAACCATCTTTTCCTACCACAGATGATATTTAATATGAATCAGTCTGGCAATGACCTAAAACAGAATAAGACTTCATTCACAGAACCAATCTATCCAGAAGGATTTGGTACAGGAAAAGATATCCCTAGAAAGGAAACATCCAGAGCATAGAGAAAATACATTCCTCTGTTTATTCAAGAACTGTTATAACAGTGTGTTTCAGAGACTGATAACCAAACATCCAGAATGAGATGTAGTGAACAGCAGAGAATGGTCTTAGGTTTTATACCTGGAAGTCCCTCCAAACACTCATATGCTCATATTTGGGGTTTTTGAAAGGCCATTGGATTATGGGGGTGTTGTAACTGACCTGCTTTTAGAAGGTGTGGTCTGGTTGGAAGAGACAGATCACTGGTGGAGGGTATAACTCCCTCTCCAGCTCATCCCTTCTCTCTGACTCCTGGCCTCCATGATATGAATAGCTTTTCCTCTACTATGCCCCATGCTATGCCATCCTGCCTTGGAGCTGGTTGAACATGGACTGAAATGTGAACCAAAACAAGTCTCTCCTTGTTGTTTTTGGATATTTTGCCCCCTAAACAAGAAAAGTGACAGGGCACATTATAGTACCAGAGAACTGGGGCTGTTACTGTGATGTTATCTGACCATATGGTGGTTTAGAAGCCTTTGGAACTGGTACCCTGTAAGAGTTTGGAAAGTTTTGGGAATGAGGCTAGAGAAGTCCTAGAATGCTGTACACCAAGACTGAAGGGGAAATTTTGGTTAGAGCTCAGAAGCCAGACTGCTAATAAATATGCAAGTGGTAAAGACCAGACTCAAGAGGTTTCAGTTGGTAACAAAGATTCCATTGGCAGTTGGACTCCAGGCCAATTTAGTTAGGTTCTGGCCAAAAATTTGATTACATTTTGCTCCTGTCCTGAGAATTGGTAGTGACTGAGTTTAAGGGTGGTGGGTTAATTAATCTGGCGGAAGAAATTTCAAAGAAACCCAGAATTCAGCCTATAGTATGGGTACTGAACAGGGCTTTTAGCCAGCTCCACATTGAGAATCAAGAGCAAATGGCACAGCTGAGTAATTTTAAAAGTTTTGAGTTTCACTAGAAAGAAAGCTTCTATAAATTTATGGTTTATAAAGTTGGAGCTGAGGAGAGCTAGTTTGCTGAAAAAAACATCCTTAAAAAGAAGCCCAGTATTTTATATTAAGGCAATAGGAAAAGTGGCTCAAAGGTGTGTCAGGAACCAGCAAGACCCTTTCTTTCACAGGCTCAAGGAGTCAAATCTGGAAAACCTTCATTTGGGAAGTGAGCCTGCTCCAGAATGGCAGCCTAGGGAATTTGTTTCCTGGGGTTTTGTTCAAGTGCTCAGCCATCAAGGAACTCGGGCATCATTGCAGCCATGATGCAAAAGGACCTGGCTATTGCTACAACTGGTGGTAGAAACTGGCATCATTAAATTGGCGCTGGGTTTATAGGTATGCAGAATGCAAGAGTTTGAGGGTCAAGGAGGCTTCAACCCAGATTTCAGAGTGAGGTGTGCGAGGTCACACAATGTGCCCCTGACAGGAGAAGGCATGAAGATGTGAAAGAGTGAAGTCAAAATTGCAATGGAGACCTCAGAAAGTTGGGAAAAAGTTCCAGATTCGTGGAACATCTAAAGAAATCTGCGAGGAATGAGCAAAGTTAGCATAAGAGAGAAGCCATGAGGTCTACACTCACTGGCAGTGCTGTGGGATCAGATCAATACAGGCTCTATTTGGAGTGTATAACATTGCCCCACATGTTAGACAAGCAGCTACAGGATTTGATATTTGCTCTGCTAGATTTTGATCTTGTTTTTGTTCCACTGGTTTCTATCTCCCTATACCTCCCTTTTGTAATAGGAATGTTCATCCTGTGCTGTTGTATGTTGGCAGTGTTTAACTTTCTTTTTTATTTTACAGGGCTTACAGATAAGAGCTTCCATCTCAGAGGAGACTATGGACTTGTACTTTTCAGCAATGCTGGAACTGTTAGAATTTTAATGACCCTTAGAGATAGATTAAATGTATGTTGCGCATAGAGATGCACATGTGCCTTTCGGGTGTCAGGGAAGGAATGTTACAGTTTATATCTAGATGTCTTCCCAATGACTCATATGCTTTTGAAAGGTGATTGGATTGTGAGGGCATTATAGCTGATTTGCTGGTAGGAGATGGGACCAGAAGAGGCTGGCCACTGGAGAATCATGGCAATCAGGAGGCATAGAGAGCAGGAGAGAGCCATACGCGGTGGTACACCCATGATGTGAATAGCTTTCCTCCATCCAGACCTTTCCACCATGCTGTTTTCTGCCTTTAGACCTGCTGAACATGGTCTGAAACTTCTGAATGTGAGCTAAAATAAACCTCTTCTCCTTTCAGCTGTGTGTATTGGGTATTGTGTTCCAGTGACGAGACAGTGATTAAGACAAGTCTTGAGAAAGAAATGTTGAAAAAGGCTCTCAAGAAAGAATTGTCATGAAAGTCTCTCAGGGAAGGAGAAATCAGGCATATCTCACTTAATTTAAAAATACATTAATTTTCACTAAGGATTAGATAATATGCCTTAGTCAAATTCCTGATAATTTCTGTTCTGGGAAAGGTTTTGATTCCTTTAACAGTTTGGTTAAGAGTAATACTTAAAAAGAGACTGAGTCTGGCAAAGGAAGAAGAAAAAAATAGAGTTTTGATTAGGAAAACAAAGTAAAAAACATTGAACTGTATACTGTGACAGTCATTCTCATAACCAAGAAAGCTACTTAAGTAAATAATGAGCAGGTAGCATACACAGAATGGAAACACTGGATGAATCCTAGGGGGCTGTAATGGTGTGAGACTTTACCATACAACCCAGATTCATGCAAAATTTATGAAAATTTAAAAATTTATTCTTTTGGACAGGTATTAATTGTGGGTAACTAAAACTGCAGAAGGCAAAACTGCAGAGGGACCACAGTAAGGTAAGTTGATTATATATATGTCTCTGATATAAAATTTGTTTTTTTCATCAACTGATTTTAAAACTTAAATTAGGAAAACAGAAAGGTTGATTCACATATGATGTGTGATTAATCTACATGGGATGTCTTACATGGGACCATTGCCTTAGAATTCTTGTCTTGGGAAGGAAAATAATGATTAGTTTCCTGTTATTTTTAATTCATTTCTCTGAGTTTGAATATCATATGAGACTTTTTCTTACTGCTGTATCTTTACATCAATTGTTCAGAGATTACTGCAATGACAGATTATTGTTTTTGCATACTATTGAAATTTTACAATCAAGAGAGGAAATCAACTGTAAATTTAGCTTTACCCTTGGGTTTGTACATGTACTTAGTCTTATTACTCATAATGTGATGATACCTTCTAAAAAATAGAGTTCCTCATTTAAAGCAAAAATCTTTAAAAATTCCACACAATATTGAAAATGAGAGGAATGAACTTTTGTCTTCTAGCTTCTCAGTCAGATATATAGGCAATGTTCAGGAAAGTTATTTTAAAACTATATGGGTTGTATTAGTCTACTTCTATCGTACATGTATAGTGCTTACAGTTTTGTTGGCTGAAAGTCCAAGATCCAGTGGCCCCATCTGGCTGGTTGCTGGTGAGGGCATCACAGCAAGAAAGCACTCCAAAGTTAAGACAGGAAGCCCAAAAGATTCAATTCTTGCAAAATTTTGTAGAAAATCACTACCCAAACAAGGCTGTAGCAGTGTGAATGATGAATCTATTTCATGACAATGCAATGCCACATTTCTGTGAAATCTACAAAAGGAGGCAAAAGCAATTGTCTTTGGATAGGTTCCTTGTTAATTTGCAGGAAAAGAAAGATTCAATTGTACCAATAGATAACAATGATCTGTTATTACTAGTGAAAGTTGACCCACACAATAATCTTCCTCTCTCATCCTCCTCACACAGGCCACTAAGGTTTTCAAAGGTAAGTGCAGGTTAATTTGTTTATTTGTGTTTGTTTATATTTTGTATTTTCTTTACTATTGTGCATTATATTAAAATATTATAATCATTTGTATGTGAATATTTGGGGTTGGGGAATGAACTATCTGAGTTTTCATGATTTCTTATACAGAAATTTGCTTTGACATACAAGTGCTTTGGATTACAAGCATGTTTCTGGAATGAAATATGCTTATAAATCAAGGTTTTACTGTATTTACCCTAGGTTTTTCTGGAAGTTTCAGAAGTAATGATAATAACTCTTCTTTGAATATTTGATAAATTCACCTGTGCACAAATTCATCTGATCCTGAGCTTTTCTTTTTTGGAAGCACTTTAATTACTTCTTTAATCTCTCTTGTCTGTCTACTGAAGGTTTTATTTGATTTTTTCTACTTTTATTGAGCTTATTGGTACATTTTGGGTATACAGTACAGTTACATTCATTATTGGGATCTTGTACCTTTACATGACAGGTCTTGGTTCTCATTTTTTCCCCTTGTTCCTGCCCTGCCTTCACCCCTTTCTCCCCTCCCCATTTACAAACACTTTATTTCCATTTTTTCATTTTTCTCGTATCTTTTTTCTCTTATTACCTTTCCCCTACCCTTCCCACTTTCCCTATACCTTTAGCCCTTTTCTTCCCATTTCACAGTGTCAGTTATCTCATTAGGATGTTATTGTTTTATTTGATTTTTAGACTCAATGTTTATAGGTTATATTTTTCTAGAAATTTATTCATTTCCACTGGGTTTTCCAATTTTTTGTATATAATTGTTCATAATGTCCTTTTTAGCCTTTCTATTTTTGTGGCATCTGCTGTAATATCTCCACTTTCAGTTGCAATTTCAATTATATGATTCTTCTCTATTTTTAAATTCAGCTAGGTGAGTATTGATTTTATTTTTCCAAAGAACTATCTCTCTTTGTTTTATTGATTTTTTTTTTCTATTCTCTTGTTTGATTTACTTTTGTACTGATCTTTGTTATTTTTTTCCTTCTGCTAACTTTGGGTGTAGTTTATTCTTCTTTTCCTAGCTTCTTGAGGTATAACATTAGTCTATTAATATGAGATATTTCTTATCTTTTAATATAGGCCTTTATAGTTATATATTTCCCATTTAGAGATGCTTTTCCTAAATCCCTCAGGTTTCTATATATTGCATTTTTATTTTCACTTGTTCCAAAAGTTTTTTAAATTTCCTGTGAATCTTTTCTGATTGACCCATTGATTATTTAGGAACATGGTGCTTAATTTCCATGAATTCATGAATTTTCTAAGATTCCTCCTGATGTGAATTTTAGTTTCATTCTATTGTGATTAAAAACATAATCCTATACATAATTTTAACTTGCTCAAATTTATTTCGTGGCCTGGAATAGAGTCTGTCCCAGAGAACGTGTCCTGTGCACTAGAGAAGAACATAATTTTGATTCTGCTGGGTGGAAAATTCTATATATGTTTATTAGGTACATTTGGTCTAAACTACAGCTTTAGACCAGTATTTTCTTCATAATTTTCTGTCTGCTTCATCTATCCATTGTCGAAAGTGTGGTATTGAAAGTGTAGTACTATCTCTAGTATTGCTCTCTTCAAGGTGTGATTGACAAATATTGTAAATTTATAAAAAAAGAGTACAACCAATGACACATTGCCATTAGTTCCACTTATGCTCCCTTGCTTGGAACACACCTATTCCATGATTCTTGCCACCTCTGAACACAGTTCTGGTGGTCCTCTTTCAGAAGTATCTTTAGTTACTCTGCTGTGGCTGCCTCCTTGTCCTGAATCAATTCAAAACTTTTACTTTCTACAGTCACTTTGATTTGGGGGAAGAGCTAGAAGTCACATGGTGCCAGGTTGAGCGAATATGATGGATGAGAATACAATGTAATGTTTCCATGAGCCTGCCTTTTTTATATGACTTATACGGCAGTGACATTCACTGTATTTTTTATCATACCACGTAAAGAAACTCATGAAAGTGGACTTCCAGAACAACTTCAGAATGTGGCAAGAATGATAAAATATATGTGTTGAAACCGAGGGGTAGTATTTAACACAGATTAATAGCCACATGTCTTTTGGGGTGATTTTTTTAAAAATTTAAATATTCACCATATAATTTGATCATCTCTCATATTTTTGTTTTGTCAATTAATATTTGCTTTACATATATCTTGATACTCTGATATTAGGAATACATATGTTGTTTGAACTTTGTAATAGTGTGAAAATGATTTGTATTTTCAGTAGAAATTTTATTTCAAATTTTGAATTTTGATCTTCTATCAAATAGCGATATGCTGTATGATAATTTCTCACAGTGCTAGCCAGCAACAGTGAGTGAGCTAAAGCTCACAGTCAGCCAGGGATCATCAGAAAGGTAAACAATCAGCACTTCACAGAATAATTGTTACTAAGCTCTGAGGTTTGTTAGGTTAACGGTAATGAATGTGCTATAGTTTGGGTGGAGTCTGTAGCCCAAGGGTCTCTGTGGTAACATTAACAGGTGGTAGAATCTTTGAGAGGAATGGTCCAACAGGAGGTCATTAAGGCCCTGAAAGTGCTGCCTTTAGAAGAAATTGAGTTGATTCTTATGGTTCTCTGATTAATTTTTATGAGAAAAGTGTTATAAACCAGCAACATTGCCCTTCCCTCTTTTCCTTTGGTCTCCTGCTATGCAAAATGACGTCTATCTTTTGCCTGCCATGATGCTATTTGCCATGAGGTACTACCCAGAGCCAAGTCATTGTCAGGATCACGCCTTTTAACCCCCAAAATTTGAGCTAAATAAATGCCTTTTCTTTAAAGTTCTCAGCCTGAGATATTTTGTATGACATGAAAAACAGACTAATAAAATGTACCTTCAACTTACAATATTTTTATCTTATAAAAACTCTTTAAGCAAGTCACCCCTGCTTGCTTGTTACCGTTTGCATTTTATTCTTCTCTCTCTTCACTTTTATCTCTTGTGTTTCCTTAAAGTCAGAATAGGTTTCTTGTAGGTAGTATATGGTTGATTTTTTTAAAAATCCCACTCAACTATGCAATGTCTTCTGGTTGGAGCATTTATTTACATTCAAGGTTATTTTTGATGGGCAGAGATTCATTCCTGTTATCTTTTCTATTGTTTTTATAGTATTTCTTCCTGTATGTTGTCTACATTTGTGATGATTTTCTGTAGGTTAATTTGATTCTTTTGTCTTTCTTGTTTGTGTATCTGTTGTAGTTTTGGGCCTTATGGTTACCATGGGGCTTACCTAAAACAACTGACTTTTAGTCACATCCAAATATACTAGGCTATTACAGTTTCTCTAATTTTTAGTTTTTCACAATTTACACATTTTATATAGAGTGTATTCCTTAACAACTTATTATAACTGTAGATACTTTTAAACATTTTGACTTTTAAATTTCACTCTAGACATTAGAACATCTACATAACCACAATTAGAGTAATGGAGTAATATTAATTTGACTATGTATTTAGTTACCAGTGAATTTCATATTTTCATATGTTTTTGATAGTTATTATTATTCTTTAAATTCCTGTTAAAGCTGTTTCTTTAGTCTTTCTTGCAAGGTGAGTATTATCATAGTGGATTTCCTATGCTTTTCCTTTTCTGATAAAAACATTTCAGAAAAATAGCTTTGTTAGGTATAACATTTCTGGCTGACTGGATTTTCTTTGTGGGATGGTGAGCACTTTGAATGTATTCAATTCTATTGTCTTCTGGCTTGAAAGGCTCCCCTTGAGGAATTTGCTGTTTTTAATTTTTTGTCCGTCTTTACTTTCGACATTTACCGTTATTGTGTGCCTCAGTTATGACCTCTTCAGATTAAACTGTTTAGAAACCTGTGAAAGCTATGGATCTGATTGTGTTTATTTCTCCCAAGATCTAGAGAGCTGTCAGCTGCTATTTGGTTAAATAAGATTTTTGTGACTTTCTCATCTCTTTTGTCTCTGGAGTGCCCATAATTCACACTATTCCCCCCATAGTTTTAGTGAAGTCCTATTGGCTCCTCTCTGACTGGGTTATTTAAAAAGGCAAATCCTGAAGTTCAAAGATTCCCTTTGCCTGTTTTAGTCTGCTGTTTAAATTTTCAGTTTTGTTCATAATCTTCATTCACTAAATTCTTCAACTTTAAGATTTCTATTTGGTTTCTTTCATATATCTGTCTCTGTTAAATTTCTCATTTAGTCATGAATCACGTTCCTGATTTCATTGAATTTTCTGTGTATTGTACCTGTGCTTATATCTAACTGAATTTCCATTAGATTGGTGTTGTTTATTCCTTTTCATGCAATTTATGAATGTCCATTTCTTTCAGGTCAGTTCTAAGGGAATTGCACTACTTTGGTGGGGTCGTGTTTCCTTCCATTTTCTTGTTTCTTATGTCTTGTATTGATGTCCCCGCCCCAGGTGGAACAATCAGCCTCCTTTAATTTTATAGAGTAGCTTTTGTACAGTGAAACTTTTACTTTAATACGAATCCCAGATTGTTCAGTGAGCAAGGAGTATGGCCTTTGTCTTTGGGCGGAAGCAGTAGTGTATTCTCTTACAGCTTCTCCTTCTGTGATCTACATCAGTGATGACCATAGTGCCTCTTAGGCTGCAGGATTTGGTGGCACTGGTAGGTAGCGTAGGTGGATGTGGTCCCCTGGACAGGCATGTAGAGGTCCTGTTGCCCTTGATTTTCCCTTCTGCGGGGGATTCCTCTTTGGCAGTCTGACATGAGCCCCAGGCAGCCATAACAACACTGTGTCCCAGAGTGTAGGTGATCAGAGCAGCCGTGGAGATGGAGCCCTGGGGTCACTGCCCTTTGAACTGCTGGTGTACCTGTGATGCTGGTGCCGGTTCACTGGGACTGAGGCATGGGTGTGGATGATGCAGCTCTCCCTCCAAACTGAAGGCTGTAACTGTGGGGGACTCTCCAGTACTTTGTACCAGGAAGATGGGGATGTGGCTATGCCTCCTGTCCTAAAGGTCAGCGCCCAGTACTGTCAGAGTTCTAAGAAAGAAGGGTTTTTTTCAGAAGCTCAAGCCCTAGGGAGCAAGGCACAGTTACCATTTGTATCTCATGTATGACAGAGCACTGTACAACTCAGGCACTAGGAGAAGGGGTGTTGTGCAGTGGTGAACTCTAAAGTAGCAAGATAAAGCAGTGACTTGGACTCTGAGCTGGAACAATAAGACTCAGGGGTGGCGGGGCGCAGCTGTATGGATTGGGCTGCACAAGGTGGAGAGTCTAAGGAGAGGGAGTAGCCTAGCAAATCAGACTCTGGGAAACTGGTGCAGGTCCAAAGAGGTGGAGTGCAGCAGTTGTTTAATTCAAAGGTGGGTTGGCACAGCTGAGCAAAAGCTCTGATTCTTTGGGAGGGAATCAGACAAGAGCATGTGTGCGACTGCTTGGCAGAGTCAAAGTGCCAATTTCAAGGAAATCAACCTCAGGTGAGTTCAGGAACCACAGGGTGCAGTTACTCCACAGGCTTTAGTGAGACTTTTCTCCTGGGTCCATGCTGCTCGTTTCGGGGGACGGGGCACTATATGAACTAGGGTGGAAGGAACATGGCTGCTCCCCTGGGTCAAAGTTCCACTTGCCAGGAACAAAGACCCAAGTTGGCTCAGATACTATGACCTGCAGTTGCTCCCCTAGCTCCTTTTCATGTGGCTTCTCTGTTTAGTGCCTGTTCCCCCAAATGGCAGGTACCGCATGGGCTAGGATGCCAAGGGCACAGCTGCTCTACTGGGCTGATGCTGATTACCAGTACATCGTGTGCGGCTTCCACACTGAACCTAGTGCCTGAGCACCCAGGGAAGAGTGTATCAGCAGCTATGGTGGGAAGATGAAGAGTCTTCAAGACAACTTGTTCTCGGGTGGCAAGGAGCTGCAGGTGCTTGGCTGGGGAATGTTATGCTGCAGTGTGTGTAAGAATAGAAAAGTGATGTGGAGTCCTAGAAGTGGAAAGATGCAGAGGTTACTTTTCCATTAGCAGCAGCTCCGATTCCACAATTGTATGGTGTCAGTTTGGCTCACAAAGACAAGGGACACTAGGGGGTTCTTCTCTGGAGAAGCACAGCCACGTAGACTTCAGCAGCGTCTCAAGCTGAGTCCGAGGGCCATGAAGAATGCAGGATTGAAGAATTAGACTGCAGGTAACCAGGATGTTGATACTGGCTGCTGTGGGCCTCTTCTTACCTTTGTCCTACAGGGAGGAGTTTCTTTTGGTTCTGAGTCAATTCCAAACAGGAATATAATATGATGGCCCGAAGTTGCTTCCTTCCCTGGCATATGCATCCACCCTGAGTTTCTGTTCTCCCCGGGGTTTCTACCATTACTTTGCTCTCTTTTGTCACTTTGTTCTTTAGTTGTTGTTTTGGTCCTTCCTGTGGGAGAGATAGGCTTTAGGCACAGCTAGGCAGCCATCTTGGTGATGTCGCTGTAGGCACAGCTAGGCAGCCAACTTGGTGATGTCGCTCTCTATATATTAAGTGCTGGACGCTTCTCTAAGTAGAAGTTGGGTTGTCTTTTGATTTGTTTTATCTTCTCAAACTCCTATCATATGTATATTGAGCATCCTGGACTGGCTCTTTAATCTTTTCTTCACCTCTTATTTCTGAAAAATTTCCTTTACTATTTCCTATTTCTCATTAATCATGACACTAAATTTTCAGCACTCTTTTGTATATTCTGAGCATCCAATTTTAAAGATTTCTATTCTTATTTCATAATTGTCAATTTTGGTGTTTTAAAAATATTCTCTGAATTGTCTTGCCTTTTACCTCTAAATACTTTGTGTGCCTGTGTTTGTTTATTCTTTTATTTATTATGACTCAAAAGCTGGGGGAAAGCTCCAGTTGTTTGCTGAGGATTTGCTCATTTGTTGGCTTCTTTGCAAGATGAAGCACCAGTTGTCCACAGTGCTAGCCCATTTCACTTATCCAATTTGGAATCCCTGAAGGTGACTCACTCCACATTCTCAGAGTAGGCTATTACCATGGGGACGGATAAGTCAGAATTCATAGTATAGATTTTAATTAATCCTGTTTACTACAGAGCCATCCAGTTTTGCATTTTGTCCCTCAAATGCAGAGTCCTTGGCTCAACACAACAATTAAATTTGTAGCTGTTCATGTATATTCAAGGAGACCTGAGCTCTAACTATTTTTATTGGAGAGTTGCAACTAATTCTCCAAATTTCAGAGATACTGACCATCTCTAATTCTGAGTCATTCTGCTCATGTACTTGTTTACTTTTTGATTTCCCTCTCTACCACTTTTGTTTCAAATTTTTTGGTCTCTCATCATGCTAACAACTCCTTTTGTTTCAAGTCTTTAAATTTTATTGCCTGTCCTCTGTCTTCTGCCTTAACTTTGAGACTTTATGCTCCATAAAATTTCCATTGTTGTGTTATATTTATGCAACAGATTACAATATAGCATTGAGAATGTCTGATCTACAATCAAACACAACAATAGATAGATGTCTTAAATATAACATTGAAAAAAATGGACCACACATGGAGGGATTCAGATAGTCTGACTCATATCAGGGGGGAAATGGCAAAATTAATCTATGCAGTTAGATAGGGTAATGGATCTCCTTGGAGGGCCTGTCATGATTGCTGATGAAGCTTAAAATGTTCTGTTTTTCATTCTGGATGCTGGTTACACATACGTGTTCAAGTTTGAAATGCATCAAATCTTATAACTAAGTTATATACATTACATTGCATTTGTATGTTATATATAGTTTACTTCTATCAACTTTTTAAAATTTCATCTAGTGCTATATTTTAATAGGCTTTAGGGAAGTAGTGAAGGCAAAAAGGTAAATACATAGATTCCATCCCAGTGTCTCTTCCTTAGACTCCTGCAGAGTCTGGACTCTGCCTTCTCTTTATCACTAGTGGTTCCAGTGTAATTTCCACACTACAGATGGTGTACTATGTCCTATGTATGAATATATCTAAATATATCACTTTTACGCCTAAGTCTTATTTGTTCATATTATGTTAAGTATACTAAATGTGGAACCTACCTTCTCAATAAATTCTAAACAGTACAATAAAATATTGTGATCTCACTGTTGAGCACATATAAAATTTCAGTAATGCAGGATAAATAGATTCTAAATGTGCACCGTATGACATTCTGAAATTTTAAATAACAACTTTGTTTACTCTCAGTTTGCCTTTGTGTTCCAAGCACACTGATTTTATCTTCTTTTTCTCTTCAAACATGCCTGGGCATTTTAGTTCTGCTCTGGCTCAAGAGTTTTATCTTCTTCCTGCAAAACTTCTTTCCTTTCTTTTTTTCTTAAAAAGGAAAATGTAAAATACAGGTAGAGACCAAGCAACCAGCAAGCTTCACCACATGTGCCTCCCTGTTCAGTTACACATTGGTGTGATTTCCTCCTTCAGAGTACAGCTCACAGAGGGGCAAAGATCTTATCATTTTCCTTTTTCAATCAGTCCTCACTATAGTACCTAATTCATAACAGATTCATAATAAATATTCGTTAAATTAATTAATAAAATTCATTATCTATTATATAATGTCGAATTGTCTCTCACAGGAAACTCACATGCTTTTGTAATTTTAATCATAGAAAGACACTTATTGGATTTTTCCCCAAATAAGTCATCATGGCCCACATGACATTTAGCCCATGAAGATACAATTTCCTTTTGCATGAAAGACCCTGATAGAAAACTTATGTGAAATTATTTTACAGCTCCATTGATATGCATTTGAATTTTCTAGCTGTTATAAAGCACCTCACCCACCCTCAATCATATTGGCCCTTCAAGGCCATCTTACCTTAATTACTGAAGTTCAGGAAAGATATTTCGCTAAGCTTAGAACCTGCACTAAATCCCGAACTAAAAAACTTTTTTTAATCAAGCTCTAAACTTTGTGGACCCCGTTTGTTTACCCTTGGCAGGAGGAAGCTTCCAACAGAACAGCTTATAGGGCTGATTTTAGCTCTTACAAAATTGATAAGGTTTCCCAAGACTGAAGACTAAGTCCAAGAAAGAAAACACCCGACAGCAACCTGATCATAAACTGAAAGTGTTACATGTTTCCTCCTCCAGAATGCAATGTTAGAAGCTGGGCAAAAACAAATGACGTGGGTCAAACACGTTCCCCGACTTTCCAAATTTCAGATCCAGCTGGGAAGAATTTGAGTGAGGACAGGCACACACTAGTCAAGGGGCTTTTCAAAAGTACAGAATCTCCAACTGATAGCCAAATGGGCTTTTTCCAAGTTTTAGCTATTACAAACTGTGCTGCTATAAACATGGGTGCGCATATATCACTGTGGTATGATTCTTTTAATTCTTTTGGCAAGATACCCAGCAGAGGAATAGCTGGGTCAAATGGAACCCCTAGTCCCAGCTCTTTGAGGTATCTCCATATTGATTTCCACAGTGGTGGCACCAGTCTGCACTCCCACCAACAATGGAGAAGGGTTCCTTTCTCCCCACAACCCCGCCAACATTTGTTATTGACTGATTTCTTGATAGCAGCCATTCTTTGTGGGGTGAGGTGGAATCTCAGTGTTGTTTTCATCTGCATCTCTCCAGTGACCAGTGATGTGGAACATTTTTTCATATATTTACTTGCTGCTTTTACTTCTTTGTCTGAGAAATGTCTGTTCAGTTCAGATGCCCATTTTTGCATTGGGTCTTTATGTTTGGAGGGGTTGATTTTTTTTTGAGTTCTTTATATATTCTAGATAAGAGTCCTTTGTCTGAGGAGCAGCTGGTAAAAGTTTTTTCCCACATTGTAGGTTATCTCCTGGTTCTGTTGATGGTTTCTTTTGCACTGCAGAAGCTTTTTAATAAGATGAGATCCCTCTGCTGGGTATCTTTCCAAAAGAATCATATCACAGTGATATATGTGCACCCATGTTTATAGCGGCACAGTTTGTAATAGCTAAAACTTGGAAACAGCCCATTTGCCCATCAGTTAGAAACTGGATAAAGAACATGTGGTTTTTCTATAAAATGGAATATTACTCAGCCATACAGAATGAGAAATTAGATTCATTCCAAGGAAAATGGATACATATTGAGGATACACTCCTAAGTGAAATAAATAAGTCACACGTGTAAATACCGAATAGTTTCTCTGGTGTGAAAAACTGTAATAGTACATAAAATCCTAATGATATAACTGACATTGTGAAATGGGAAGAAAAGGGCTAAAGGTGTAGGAAAGGTGGTATGGGTAGGGGAAGGGTAATAAGGGAAAAGAAAAAAATGTGAGAAAATGAAAAGATGGAAATAAAGTGTTTGTAGATGGGGAGGGGAAGAAGGGGTGAATGGAGGGCAGAGGTATGGGGAAAAAATGAGAACCAAGACCTGTCATGTAAAGGTACGGAATCCCAATGATGAATGTAACTGCACTGTATACCTAAAATGTACCAATAAACTCAATTAAAAAAAAACATGGAAACTGAACACATCTGAAACCTTATGCATTCTGGGCAATTTTAAATGGATAGTAATATGTTGTATTTTATTTTAGAAAATTATAGAGTAAAATGAAGGTCCCTTGATACAAATACTTAGTATTTTATTAATAATTATCAAATGGCACTGTGACTATCCATAGTTAATGCAGCCCATAACACTATAACATAAAATTCATTGAAAAGCTGCTGAAATATTTTTTACAACTTCATGTAAAATGCAACTAGAAAAAGATAAATCCAAATTTATTTACTGACCAATGCTTTATAAATCCAAGATCCACATTAAAATGGATATATTCAAACCTATATATTGTAATATGAGTGAGTTTTACATTTCTTGAATATTTTCTCTACTACTATCACTCATGTTCAGATTTTGTGTGATAGAGTAATGGTTTCTAGAGAAAGGATTCAGCTTACCCATTTAGTACTCTTAGCTAGTCATCCACTTACATAGTGACAGATTCATAGTTAAGAGTTGATAAGACCAGAAAAGACTGGAGCATGTCTCCCTCGCATCTGAGGAAACTGCCTCTCAGAGAACATTCCCTTTCTCTCTGAACTCAAGATAAGGTTCAGGAATCCAACCTGTACCCCGAGAAGACTCGGTGAAAGATTGCTTCTGCTCAGCCTTCTTTGCTGCATATCAGCCGCAGTAGCACTGCTACCCAACTAGGCCACAGTCCCAAGTCTCAGTGCCACATTCTCGGCATCATTTTCCTGTATCTCATTTTCCTAATCCCTTTCACCAAGAATCTCTGCGGTTTCATTCTTGCTCCCTGTGTAAGCCCTTCAAGAATATCTTCTGGAGAAAACAGGTATAGATAGAGGGGTGTCCTTGATGGCATCAGGGGAAAATATGTCATAAACAAACAAACAAAAAAAACGGCTTTTAGAGATGGATTCAGAGAATGCACTACCGTGACTTGCTGCTCGGATAACCTTGAACAAATGCGTGTGTGTGCATGTAGTAGGTGTCAGTAGTAGGTCAATATTTCGTTTGTCTTGGTGTTCATAATATGATTATAGATGTCTTTTCTCTGGCTAAGAATGGTACATTATGAATGCTTAGAGTTTGTCAGTACTCATTTTATATTTGACACTATAGTTGATGCTGATTTCATTACCAAAGCCATGATGACATGCTGTTGTTACTAATTGGTTTTCTTAGGATGTCAATATCAGGACTGCATTGGGGTTATTAAAAATACTGTGGCTCATTCCAAGGAACTGGATGCTGGATCAAATACTCTGTATCCTGTCACCCCAAGTGAGGGAAGGTGGTTGGATCTTAGGGCAAAGGCAAAGCCAATACTAGCCATCCTTAAAAGACATCATTGAAAAGGAGATATTAACTAAAGAGTTTTCCATGTTATAAACAAAGCTTTCCGGAATGAGAAATCCCCAAGACTCAACACAAAACAAACAAACAAGAGAAACATCAGAAGACATGCAAACAAAATATCCCCCAAACTCCCAACTATCCCAAAGTTTAATCACCAGGCATCAAATGGAATCAAAAGCTACACACCTGAAATATTGGAAATGTCATCAGGATATGTAGCAAAACAGATTAATAAGGCATTTGACAAACACAGAATTTACAAGTAAACAGATATTGGATGAAATAAACAGATCAACAAGTCTACAGACAACACTAAACAGAGCTAGTAGAGCTTAAAAAAAAAAGATGCAAAACATGAAAAAATTAGCATGGATAAAAAGTAGGATCCATAGAAAGACTCCTAGAAGAAACTCCGGAGATTAAAAATTCTATTGTAAGTATGGGCAGTGGAAGTGGGCAGTGTAACGACTGAGTGCCAGAACTAAAAGACAAGGGTGTTGTCAGTGATCAATGGAAAGATACCTTAAAAAGAACAAGAAAAGATAGAAAATGGATCCAACTGTTTCTAGATAATACAAAGAAACTAATCTAAGATTAATTGGAATTAATTTAGTTAATAATTAGAAGATAGCATCAATGGCATAAAAAAAACCTGTTTACTGAAACAATAGCAGAAAACATTTCAAAGAAGGAAAAAGAATTTAATGTACAGTCAAGTAAAGCATGTGGAATCCCAAGTAGCTATGATCAGAAGAGAACCTCTCCGTGACACATCATAATCAAAATCCAAGAAGTCCAACATAAGAATAGACTATTAAAAGCGGTTAGTAAGAAGCAATAAATCACTTATAAAAGTAAAGTCATTACAGCAGACACCCCCACATGTTCCTGCCAGCTTGAACTACCAGTGGCATGTGTATGGCAATCTCACTGGATTGCATGGATTGCATTGGATTGCATGATTAATAAAAGTGATTAGATCTGTTTGTGTCATTACTGTTACAATCTGCTCAACAGGACAGTAATGCATTTACCCCTAGTAGTTCAAGCCAGTGACAATGTAACACTTTCAAATCAGAGCCACCTAGGTGGCAGCATGACATTAGAATTATGGTCACACTGGAGAACCTTAGGCTAAGTGTTCCAAACCTTAAGGGAGGGCAGAGGTAAGGGGAAAAAATGAGAATCAAGACTTGCCATGTAGAGGTACATGATCCCAACAATGAATGTAACTGTACTGTATCCCTAAAATGTACCAATAAACTCAATTAAAGCTGAAAAAAAAAAAAAGAAAAGAAAACAATTTTCAGCCCAGGTTGACATATCCTGCAAACTCTATATCAAAATGTATGGAGAAATAATATATTTGCATGAAAAAGGACACTTAAAGAAATTCATGACCACCAAAAAGGCTCCAAAAAATTCTGAAGGGCTCCCTAGAAGAGACAATGAACTTAACAATGACAAAAGAATGAGCATTTCCGTAGAAGGGTAAGGTATGGAATCAGCAACAGAAAAATAAGATGACAATAGAAATCAGTCAATATTTATCTGTTATGAATTTTATTGTAAGTATTCTCTATTCCCTAATCATAAGATATGAACTGACAGAACAGAACAAGAAATAAAATCCAAGGATTTTCTGTATAAAAGAAATAATTTAATCCAAACAGAATCTCATAGACAGACAATCAAAGGATGGAAAATAATATTCCATGGAAAGGCAAAAAATAAAAAGCAGGCATAGCTATCTGATATCCAGACAAATTGGACTTCAAGGCAAAACTGGCCAAATGAAGTAAAGGAGGTTCTCACATATTGGTTAAGGAAACAACCCAATGAAAAGAAATAATTATGAACATATATCCTGTGAATAGTAACACACTCAAATTAATAAAAGAAATACTACTGGACAGAGATGACCAGATAAACATAAGCACAGTTATATGGAGGATCTCAATACTCCAGTATCATAGATAGACTGATCACCTACAAAAAAATCAACATTGAAATGTCAGAGTTGAATAAATGGACTTAATAGATATCTACAGGGTTCAACACAACAACAACAGGATACACATTTTTCTCAGCAGCATGTGGAACTTTCTCCAAAATAGACCGTGTACAAGCCAATAAAGCAAAATTAAGTAAAGGTAAAACAAAATAAAATTATAGCATGTATATTATGAGATCACAGCTCAACAAAGTTATCAGTAACAAAATGAAACATAGAAATTAGGCCAATGCATGAGAGCTAAGTGATATACTCTTAAGTTAGAGAATAAAGCCATGAGGAAATGAGACAGTTCCTAGAACTAAACAGTAAAGCCAGTAGAATATGCCAGACAAAAGATACAAAAAATGACTCAATGACTTGGTTCTTATAAATAACAATGATAACAACAACAAATATAGAAACAGATGGAGCATAAGGTAGTCTAACCCCCCACCCAAGGGAGAAAAGACCCTAATCAATACAACTAGAAATAAAAAAGTTGAAATCACTGATGGACAGTTCCAAATCAAAAAATTTAACAGCTACTTTGGGAACCTGTACTTCAATAAATTGAGGAACTCAGGAGATGTGGCTAGGTTCCTGGATACACATGAATTACCAAAACTGAACCACACTTTCAAAACTTTGACTCACCCAATAATAGGCAATGAAATTAAATCAGTAACAAATAATGCTAAGAAAAGTCCATCTTTGGATGGGTTCACTGCTGAGTTCTACAAAAACTTCAGGGAAGTTCTAACACCGATATGCCTCACTCTTTAATGAAGCTGAAGGGAAAGGTCAATATCTTCAGTGAAAGTAGATGCAAAAAATCTTCCTCAGGATACTCCCAAACAGGAGAAATGAAACATCAAAAAGATCATACATCGTGATCAAATAGACTTTGTCCCAGGGCTGCAAGTATGGCTCCACATCGACAAATCAATAAATGCAATACACTGCCTAATCCGAAGCAGGGACAAAAATCACACAATCTTCTCAATAGACAAAAGTCCATGGACTAAATCCAACATCCTTTAAAAAATGTTGAAGAAAATAGATATTAAAGGACCTTATCTTGCTCTGATAAAAGCCATTTATGACAAAGCTACTGTTAACATCATATTAAATGGGAAAATTGATTGAAACATTAGTAAGAGCAGCTAAGCAAGAAAAAAATAAAAAGGATGTGATAGGAAAGGAAAAAGTCAAATTATCATTATTTTCAGATGATATGATCTTCTCTCTGCATAGAAGACACTCAAAATCTACCAAAATGCCCTCAAAATTAATAACAATTCAATAAAGTAGGATAGAAAATCAACATTAAAAAATCAAAAGTATTCGTGTATAGGAATAATGAACCCAGTGAGAAGAAAATTAGGAAAAAATACCACTTACCAAGAAAAATTAAATACTTAGGAATTAACCTAACTAAAGAAGTAAGAGATACTTAACACCAAAAACTACAGTACTCTCAAAAGAAAATTGAAGAGGCCATCAGAAAATGGAAAGATAGCTCTATTCCTAAATAGAACAAACATATTCAAAATACTTCCAAAATTGGTATACAGATTTAGCACAATCCCAATCAAAATGCAAACAATATTCTCACAGAACTGGAGAAAATAATCTTAACATTTTTATAAAATCAGAAGAGACTCAGAATAACAAAAGCAATCCCAGACAACAAGAGCAAAGCAAGAAGCAACACAATCTCGGATCTGATGTTATATGACAAAGTTACAATGATTAAGTCAGCCTGGTACTAGCAGAAAAATATATAAGGATTAATGAATCAAAATAGAGGATTCAGGAGCTGAGGGTTTAGCTCAGTGGTTCAGCTGCCTGCCTCGTAAGCACAGTTCCTGAGTTCGATCCCCAGTGCCAAAAACAAAATAGAGAATGAAGAAACAACCCCAAGCATATTCAACTACTTGATCTTTGACAAAGAGGCCAAAGACATAAACTGAAAAAAAAAAAAAAAAAAAGACAGGATCTTCAATAAGTGGTGTTTTGAAAAATGCCGACCCACATACGAAAGATGGAATCTAGACTTGTAGCTCTCACTATGTGATAAAACTAAAATCAAGTTAAGTGAAAGAAGTAAGTGTTAAAACAAAACCATTTAACCTTCTGTAAACTAAAATAGTAAAACTCTTGAAGTCATAGTTGTAGTCAAGGATTTTCTGAAAGAATCCAGGTTGCATAGGAAATAGTACCATGATCAAGAAGTGGGATAAGATCACATTTAAAAAGCTTCTATTCAGCAAAAGAAACAAACAACAAAGTGAAAAGACAACCTACAAAATGGAGAAATATTTACCTATTAGCCATCAGACAGAAAACTAGTATCTAGAATATATAAAGAACTCCAAATATTAGACACTTCAAATTAAAAGAACCCATAAAAATTAGCAAATGGAATGAATAGGCCCTTCACAGAATAAGTGGTACAAATGGTTAGTAAGTACCTAAAGAAGTGCTTAACATCTCTGCCCATTAGGAAAATGCAAATCAAACAACGCTGAGATTCTGTCTTAACCCAGAAAGAATGATTATCATCAAGACATCCAATAATAGCAAATGCTGGAGAGGCTGCAGGGAAAAAGAAACCCTTCTTCATTGTTTGTGGGAATGTAAACTACTACAACCATTACAGAAACCAGTATGGAGATTTCTCAAAAACCTAAGACTGAAATTCCATTTGACCTGGCTTTTTTCCATCCAGGTATCTTCCCAAAAGTATTAAAAACATTATATTACAACGATGCATGTATATTCATGCTTATAACAGCACAATTCCTAGTACCTAAATCTTGAAAGTAGCCTATATGTTCATCAACAGATGAATGGATAAAGAAAATGTGATACTTACACACAAGGGAGGACCATGCTACCATAAAGATAAAGATGAGTCACTTGTGTGAAAAGGTATGCACCTTGAGAACACAACATTAAGTAAAAGAAATCAGATGCACAAGTTTAAATATCACATGATTTCTCTTATATGAGAAACCTGAATAATACATAAAATAAAATGCAAAATAATGGTAGATAACAGGAAGTAGGGAGATAGATCTTTCCAAAGGGGAAGGGGATCAAGAGATGGCAGGAGTGAAAAGGGAGGAAAAGGAGATTTTAAAAAAGGAATTAAAATTTGCCATGCTCCAGCTCCACATAGGTAATGTAAATATCAGATACTGCAAACATGCACTAATAAAAGTTCCCCTTCCTATTCTACGCTGAGAAATTACAGTGAAAAATAGTTATCTATGAACCAAGAAGCAGGCCCTCCCCAGAACTCCACCATGCTGGTGTCTTGATCTTAGAACTACAAGAAATAAAATTCTGGGTTTTTTTTCATATAAGTAAAAGGCCATACATGTAAAAAAAAAAAATCTGCTCACCTATGTAAATCACACCGTGATAAAGATAATTTCAAAAGAGGGTGTAAGGGCCGGGGATTTAGCTCAGTGGTTCCACCAGCTGCCTTGCAGGTGCAAGGTTCTGAGTTTGATCCCTGGTAATAAAAACAAACAAACAAAAAAAACAGACAAACAAACAAAAAGAGGGTGTAATTGAAAATGTGCAACACTCCGAATGGCTTTAGAGTTTTCTGGATTACCTTCTTTTATTACTAATGTATGCACATTTTCTTTTTACAAGCACCCACATTCTCAGGCAGAGATGAAAGAATGATTTATTTACAAAGAGCACAAAATATGTATCAACAGCTCAGACTCAGTATATCTTATGACTGTATAAATAAAAATCTTACTTTCAAAGTGAAAAACAAATGTCAGTGTGAGGTGTAGGCTATCCCAGTTTGAATAGCTCCTAGATATTTCTTTCTCACTACTTTGTCATTATTCTAGAGGTATCCTAGAATGAATAAGGTGCTTACAACAATACTTAATACACTGATGAAGATGAGGCAAGTGGATGCATTGTTTAAAATGATATTTTTGAGTAGATCTATTATTCCCTATTTCATAAAGAACAATTCTGTAGCACCAGCCGTCATAAGGTGCATGTATTTCTGTAAACATGCTATATTTTTCATTAGGAGAATGTTTTTATTTATCCATATTCACACACACACACACACACACACACACACAGTCTTATATAAATGTGTGTCCTATACTTTTGATTGTTCAGCAACTGATCATTGATTAAGGGTTGAAGAGGGTATAATTGTTCTATTATGGTAAAAGCAATTACTAAGATCTCATTACAGGTCAGTGTCTGCTTCCTGTGTTGAAAAATGGTCTGACTACATGATTCATACATTTGAACAGCATTTCTTTCCCATTTCTGCCTGCCCTAATTCCATTGTTCATTAAGATAAAGCTTAAATATTACCTTCTGATATAACCTCCTCATTATGGACAAAACTGTGTCTTTCCATCTGGTGCATTCTTTTATCTCCTGGTTTATGCATCTCTGTCTTGGTCTGACTTATCATACAGTTATTTGTGGACATGCTGCATTTCCCCCACTAGATTATTAACTTCTTAGCAAAGTAGCCATCACTAGTCCATCATGCAATCCCTCAAATCGTCTGTTATATTACCTTCCATGTATTTGCCACTTAGTGATAATATTTACTGAACCAATAAATGGATATTCAAAGCATTTCAGTTAGAGCGTATGACTTAATGAGCTCATATTTAGGAATAAAAAGCTGATATCTCAAATTACCCTTGTAGCAATTATCCAGATGCCGGCTAATTGTCCAGGAGAGTATAATCTACATAAATGCTGGCGTTCTAATGAGCCACTGTCCATTGTCAATACACTCCATACGAATAAGTATTTGTCTGATTCTGCACTGTCTGGAAGAATATCACTGGATTTTTACAATATATGTCATGTAGAAAGATTTCCTTAAAAAATGTTCTCTACATATCTCTCCACCAAGATTTCTGATCTCTATCTTTAGGAATTTTTTACAGTTCTATCTGGTGACCTACTTAGTTCCAGGTAGCTCTATGAAAAGTCATACTTATGTAAAATTTCCTTCTGGAATTGCGCTAGATACCTTTCTCCTTGTGATAATGTGATTTCCCCACTTACTTATGCCTTGTCTACATCGTACTACATGCACACAGCAGTCCTTACACCTGACTCTCAAGCACCGGCAACCCCTGGGATGTGTCATTTCTTTTAAGAATTGATACCTCCTGCAATTCTGATGAAGAAGACTCTCTTCTTAATTAGAGAAAAAGTCAACTGTGACCAATATTCAACAAAATTACTTTCCAAAACAACATTATAGATTTGCTTTCTCAGTCTTAGCAAGAAGAACTATGCATTCTTTATATTTGGTACTTGAGGACCTACGGGATAACTGCTACATGCAGAAAATTAAGTAATAAATGACACTGTCCCTGCTTCTAAGAAAGTTAAACCCAAAGTGTATAAGCCGAACAAGTGAGCTTTGTGGAGAGGATGAAGGGGATTCTCAACAGTCATTTCGATAAATACAGTACTTTTAGGAAACTGGGTAGACTTATATGGTAAGGAACATGAATAGACTTTCCAAGGTATGCCAAATCAAAGAAAGCATTCTAAAGGAATTTCATCCATTTGCTTCACTAGTTATTATTATGACAGGTGTGATATTAGACATCATGCAAAGAAGCATGGATTTTATCCTCAAGGACATGTAGAAGGTATTAATGACTTTTAGGCTGACGTGTGGCATACTTATTTTGACATTTGAGAAAGATAATTTGAATACGACAGAAACAAACAAGGAAAAGCTGATATGAAAAAACTAATTAGGAGACCTTGGCAGTAATGAAGCTAAAAATACCAGGCTGATATTGGTAAAGAGGCAGAATTGGTAAGAGAAAGTGATTGGGTATGAGAAATGAAGAGAGACAACTCAAGAATACTCTGTAATTTCTGTTTATTAATGGGAGTATAACAATCAGCTTAGTATTGGACTTGTTGATTCTGAAATGCCAATAAGGCTCTCTTAATAGGAAAATCAAATAGCATTTGACTATATGATTAGATCTTATTTGGGATTGAGCAACGTATAGATACGGTATAATAGATACTATTGAGTGTCAATTAAAAATTCATTTCCACTTCTTCTCAGTATGCATTTATACTACATTTCTCAGCTACTTCTCTAGAAATGAAGCCCTGTGACTAGATCTGACCAGTACGATATTAGGAAATTCTATGTCATTTCTGAACTAAGATTTTATAAATGTTGGCTGAGTCTCCACGTAATCTTTATTTTGTCTTCAGCTGGACAGAAGCAGATAATAGCAAGGTCCCAGGGAAATTGGATTGATGAGTATGACAAATCTGGAATTCATGAGTCTCTATATAGAAAAAGTCCACTGACCTACCGATAGGACTCTCCATGGGCCATTACATGGAACATAAACTCTTTTTGTGTCTAAATCCTATCTTTTCTGGTCCACTTATTACTGGAGTTTAGCCTACCTTAATAAAAATAGGCAGTGACTTAAACAGAAGTTGGTAAGAAGCCACAGTTCATAAGGCAGTGAAAAAAAAGCTGAAAAAATTGCCCAGGAAAATTTATTTTTGGATCCAGCATGAGAATGATCGACCTTTGAAAGTAATACAGGGAACACTAGCAAGATAAAAGGAAATCAAAAGAGCCTTCATTTTTAACATGCCATGCCAGGAGCTTTAGTTGTACTCAATAGTCAACGTGTAGGAGTAAAAGAAGTGAGAATAAAAAGGAATAAGAAATCATTAGAGGTTATTGATTATGAAGAATAAAATAAATAAAAAATATAATGACAAGGAATAAATAGGTCATAAAAATCAGGACTAGCTAAAGAACTGGTACAATATAAATAACCAAGGGTGTAAAATCAACAGAGATTGCGATTCTGGAGAGATGTTTTAGGTTTTAAATACAGAACAGTTCTGGGTGACAGTAAGGTCTAGTGTGTCCGTAACAGAAGAGAGCTAAAACAGTAGACAACAGGTCTAGTAGAAAGGCCGTGATCTTGAATAGATGTTCCCTTGAAGTTGAATTCACCCTTGTTGGTGTCTGACCTAGGGGAGGATGTATCAGTTTATCAGAGTGGAGAAGATCTGTCTTAGCAACTTTCATAAATTCAAATCTTAGCTCACTACATGCTACTATATATTTGACAAGTAAACTGACTCTGTCTTACTTTTTCTTTGTAAAATGGAAATGATGATGGTACTTATCTCAAAGATTAAAAGTTCCTACAATGATATCTGGCACAGAGGGAGGTCTAAAATGTTATTTGTTTTACTATTATTATTATTATTATTATTTATATTTTGATTATATCATTTAAAGATATTCAGATTTTCTAAGGTTCTCTTGTTGGAGCAAACAAGTGAAACCACAGATACACAGTTCATATTATTATTAAAAGGATTATGAGGAATTTAGGATATCGGATAAATGACAATGGAAAACATAGGCCTTATGGCAACAAGTAATGGTTCACATTTAGCTTCACTGCCAACCCTTAATTTAGATATGCAGATGCCATGAATGTGTTGTGTTCTTAGCCTGGGTACACTGGTTTATTCTTCTGGTCCAGCGTTGCCACAAGTATCCTTAAATCCTCCTTCGATTGCACTTTTATCATCAGTCCCAGAATTAACTGCTCTCTTTGTTTGTGGTTATTACCACTAAGTGTGAATCTAGATCACAAGTTAGTGACAGGCTCATGAGTTTTGGGATTGTCCAAAGGCAGGGTGTGACTCAATTGGCTAAAGCTTCTGCCAGCTTTACATCTGTATAATTTCACATCATCTGGCAGTAGCGTCTTTGGCCCCAAATATCTACTGCAAAGCGGTGAGATAAGAGTAAATAGTATCTCCAAAAATTCCTAAGTAATTGAAGGGGGGATAAAGCTGACAACACTACCTATCTGCCTGATGATGCAAAGGTTTTATTCACCTGTCTCATTTAATCAAATTCATCGAATTGGTCTGACTTCATTCCACAGCTAAATTTAAAGTCTAGAACTTAGTGACCTTTCCAGGTTATCCATTTAGAAACTGGGTGAACATCATGTCTGCCATTATATGCTTTCAGAACTTAATTCTCTTAGTATTCTCCGAGATACACAGAGTAGAGATAAGGCTATTCAAGTGACCACAGAAAGCTTATTTTGAAGAAATACTCTCTGAAAAGCATAAAAGACCACATGAGTTAACCTCTGAGAATTTTTCTCATGATAGCAAAATCTTAGTAATGATTATAAATTTTGAAGCTCATATCTAAGGTTATTTTCATGATTTGAAAGGGAGTACAATGGTTAGCGGCCCAAACAAAATTGTGTGAATGTGTACTTTCACCGATTGAATATTAGGCTATCCCTAGTTTTCGCAAAATACATTTTAGACATTCTATATAGTTGTTGAATGTGAGAAAGTCAACTTCACCACGTGTGTGTATTGGAGAAGAAGACGTAGAAAGGTGATAAGTAGCAATTGGTCAAGGATGCTCCATGTCTCAAAAATTAAATGAGAGCCTCTAATTTTATTCTGTTGTTACATAGCACTACAAAGATATATTTCCAGTATTGTATACATGTCGTCTGAGTCTCATTACTATTAGAAATCCAGTGTGACTTCTGGTGAAGCTGGAGTCTCCTTTCTAGTATACCTAATGATATATGATCATCCTTCCCTCACGTAGAGCAAGTCATGACACTCGGAATTTTAACTTCCAGCATCACACATCTTAAATTTCCACTCCCTTCAGGAGCTGGTAAGCTCTAAATACAAGCTCATTAGATCATTGCACACTCACTGTTGAGGGGACAAAGTAATGAAGATGACACCTTTGTGCTACTTGGAAATAGTCCTTTCTATAAGAGAAGAACCAGAATGTTTTGCCATTGAGAGTAAAAGCAAAGATGTGGTATATGAAAGATATTTCGCAAATATATCATTTTGTCAAAACGTGGACTATTTGAAAGGTAATTATTTGAAAGTCAACACATTTATGAAAATGCTGCACCACAATCTTTGTTTGAATAACACATGTATTTCAACATATGCATATGCTTGTTTAGTATTTCATTTTGTTATTTTTTTTAGTATTTTCTTATTGATCAACATACTCCCCCATTCCTTAATCAATTTCCCATTGATATTTCTACTTAGGACTCCCCAAAAGTAGGAGTTAAAGGTACTGATTCCGTGCCTACCTTAGATCCTTTGAGTGTTCATTCCATTTGTTAGCAATATCAGGGATGACACTTCCTTTTGGGTCCTTTGCATGTGATCGATGATGTTTTGGCTGAGGGATATCATAAATTCCCTATTGTTTGCATGGATGTCTATCCTGATTTGTTTTGACCAGAAACTTTTCCTAATGAGACAGAATTTCAGAGCTTTATCTTTGTTATGGATTGTATGTAGATATTGAAATAAACTAGCATTAATCTCTTATAAAAATGGATCACCTCAAAACTTACATAACACCTTACACAGATTAACTAATTTTTGATAAATAGAAATTTAATCTAAAGAAGAAAGTTGGCAACATGAGTATAGCCAACAGAGATTTAGCTACACAGATAGTTCTATTCATTTTTATAATACAGATATTGAACCTAGGACCTATGCCCTGAGTGATAGTCACAGCCCTTTTAAATTTTTTTTTAATTTTGAAACAGGGTCTTGCTAAGTCACTAATTTGCCAAGGCTAGGCTCGAACTTGCAATGATCCTCCTGCCTCAGCCTCCCACAATGCTGGGATTACAGACGTGAGCCACCACACTTGGATGCAAATAGTTGTCTTGATATCATTATAATCACTAACTATGATGGTATGTGTAAAAACTGTTTTGTATTTTGCAGTGGTGCTGTCCTTAGAAAACAATCTTCCTTCTCAGAGAAAAGTAAAGCTCTTTAAAACAGCTCGGCAGTGTGGTAGTGTGGTTAAGAGGATGAATACTTACTGGAGTCACTCACACTGCCTCAGTCAAGTTGACAGCCAAGCCTTAACTTGCACTCTGAAACTTTGGGAAAGTTGCTTTATCTCTATATTATTCTGTTCTCATCTAAACCTCATGGACTCTTCGTATTGACGAATATAATGGATGCCCCTCAAGATCATAATTTTAAGTGAAATGAATCAGACACATGAGTTTAAATATCACCTTGGTTCTCTTGTGTGAGGAACCCAAAGGATAAATAAGGAAAGAAAAATAGAAGATAGATAAGAGGAAGTAGAAAAAACTTGTTCAGGTGGTAAAAGGAATAGAGGGAGGGAAGAGACAGGGGATTTTAAAAAAAGAAAAATGGAAACAAAGCTTTGGTAAATGGAGAGAGGAAGAAGGGTTGAAGGAAGAGGACAGGAATGAGAAAAAAAGAAATGTGCAATTCCCTATGATGAATGTGATCAGTATGTGTGGTAAATATGTTTTAATACAAAATGATATTTTAAAAGATATAAATTAATTAAAACCATGGCGGGCACAAAGTGAATTTCAATTGGCAATTGACATTTTCTGAGTGTTTAGTCTGCATCTGATAGCATTGTATGCATTTTCAATTTTTTAATTCAATTAGTCCTCACAATGCTCTTATGGAATGGGAACCTTTACTCTTATGTTAGAATAAGGCCGGTTAGGAGCAGGGAGGCTAGGTTATGTGTGTGCACAGTAGAACCGGAATTTGGATCCCCACAGCACACGCTTTTGAGTTTATAGGCTACGCTGCCTCATGGTACTGTACTCCCAACTCTAACTATTAGTATTTCAATCAGAGGGCTTCTATTTTTGGAAAATATAAATTTCAAAATTCTTAATTTTAAGTCTAGGTTCACTACATTTTTAAAAAATTTTTTCTCGGAAAGATACCCAACAGAGGGATGGCTGGGTCAAATGGAACCTCCAGTCCAAGCTCTTTGAGGTATCTCCATATTGATTTCCATAGTGGTTGCACTAGTCTGCACTCCCACCAACAATGGAGGAGGGTTCCTTTCTCCCCACAACCCCGCCAACATTTGTTATTGTGTGATTTCTTGATAGCAGCCATTCTTTGTGGGGTGAGGTGGAATCTCAGTGTTGTTTTCATCTGCATCTCTCGAATGACCAGTGATGTGGAACATTTTTTCATATATTTTCTTGCTGCTTTCACTTCTTTGTATGAGAAATGTCTGTTCATTTCGGATGCCCATTTTTGGATCGGGTCTTTATATTTGGGGGGACTGATTGTTTTGAGTTCTTTATATATCCTTGATAATAGTCCTTTGTCTGAGGTACAGCTGGTAAAAATTTTTTCCCACATTGTAGATTGTCTCTTAGTTCT
>NW_022900933.1:6387840-6391709 GCF_012274545.1 Fukomys damarensis
ATATCAACACTTGCCATGTAAAGGTACATGATCCCAACAATGAATGTAACTGTACTGTATCCCTAAATGTACCAATAAACTCAATAAAAAAAAAATTTTTTTTTCTCATTGAGTTTATTGGTCCATTTTAGGTATACAGGACAGTTACATTCATCATTGGGATTTTGTACCTTTATATAACACATCTCAGTTCTCATTTTTCCCCTTACCCCTTCCCTCCCTTCACCCCCTCCTCCCTACCCTATTTACAAAGACTTTATTTCCATTTTTTCATGTTTTTTTGCTTTTCCCTTATTTTCTTTGCCCTACCCTTCCCACTTCCCCTACACCTTTAGCCCTTTTCTTCCTATTTCACACTGTCAATTATATCATTAGGATCTTATGTGCTATTGTAGTTTGTTCACACCAGAGAAACTATTCGGTATTTACACATGTGTAACTTATTTATTTCACTTAAGAGTATATCCTCAATATGTCTCCATTTTCCTATGAATGACTTTAGTTTCTCATTCTTTATGGCTGACCACCTTACCCCCAGAAAGAATTGCTGCTATCAAGAAATCAACCAATAACAAATGTTGGCGGGGTTGTGGGGAGAAAGGAACCCTTCTCCATTGTTGGTGGGAGTGCAGACTAGTGCAACCACTATGGGAGTCAATATGGAGATACCTCAATGAGCTGGGATTAGAGATTCCATTTGACCCGGCCATCTCTCTGCTGGGTATCTTTCCAAAAGAATTAAAAGAATCATAGCACAGTGATGCATACACACCTATGTTTATAGCAGCACAGTTTGTAATAGCTAAAACTTGGAAACAGCCCATTTGCCCATCAATTGGAGACTGGATAAAGAAAATGTGGTTTTTCTATAAAATGGAATACTACTCAGTCATAAAAATTACTTTTTATTAAAAACTGCACTGAATGCTAAATATCCACCTTTCCAATAAACAAATACAGTGATGGTAGCTCACACTAAAACAAAACATACTTCTGATAGCCATTAGTTTTCTGTTTGGGACAGTTTCAAGTTTTTTTTTTTTTGTCACAAAAACAGGAATGTACCTGTACAAAGGCTCAAAATAGGCCATCATTTTTTTAAAAAAGGCAATGATTCATGAAAGACTATGAATAGAACATGTAAGTAGTTGATACAAATCTAATGGGATTTGTTAAACTCAGTCACATCTAATAACACATCCGAAGCATTCTTGTATGAAATATCACATGAAGAAAAGAATTTATCAATGTCTAAAAAATTGGGTTTGTTCATAGACAATCTGACAAGTTAACATAAAAAGTGTTTCCTGAGACATAGGAGGAGATGCAACAATATTCTTCAAACCTTACAGTTCAAGAGTTTCCACTCAATACAATAAATAGCTGAGGGTCTGAAACTGAGAAAATATATTTGAGTACAAACAGTTTGTGCAACATAATAATTATTCTTTTTTTTGCATCATCAGAGGATATTACTGAACTAACAACCAACTTGCACACTCAGTACGCAGTTCAGATGTGAGAGACACCTCTCTGTACCGGAGCCTGTGCTCTGCAATCCTATTCAAGGAGATGTCTAACAGGCGACTTTCTCCCAATTTTCTAATAATTTAATCTTCTATTAATAAAAAGGGGTAACAAGCCCCTGTAGACCAAAGGGACTGGAGTTAAAGATGGGGAGTTCCTCTTAACATGTCTTTATCTTGATGTTTAGAACGCTTGATGCAGTATTCTAGAGTAAGATGCTCAGGACCTGCTGTGTCCCAGGGACTGATAAAGGCAAAACCCTATCTACTCTTTGCGATGTGATCCGCAGATGAAAAGCTTAACACACCGTAACAAAAGTTGGCCATTAGTAAGTCACGTCCTAGTCTCTCAGCACTTCTGTAAGCAGACATCTTCAGTTTTCTAGCTCTTGTAGGTTTAACGCTGAAACGCCAAGGATGCCTATGTCTAGGATCAGTTAAAGAGACTGTCAAAGACTTTTCTCTTAGTTCATCCATTTTCCACTGTCTCTTGGTCCCAAGTTCATCCCAATGATTACCTTTCTCTGCTGTTGCTCGTTGGCTGGGGGATAATCCCTTCCAGGGCTGCAGGGAGCCCTGTGGGAGCCACACCTTCATGCTGGTGGATACCTGTATGTGGCACTATTGAGGCCAGGATGCATTGCTTGCTCGTCTTTTACTGACCGCAGAGCTGATGTGATGAAGAATTCCTTGTTGACACAGTTTCTTAAGCTTCCTGGGATGCGACCTGTGATTGCTCAGCGGATCTCGGCGTGGCAGCCTCCCCCATCTCCAGGGTTGCCTGTTCACTGTGCCAGGCCGTGTGGGGAGTACAGAAGAGATTTGGTGCGTCTTCCAGTGGACCCTGAGCAAAGCCAAAGGGCTCCGATTCATTCACATCAAGTGCCCCTCGTATCCTGCCCTCTTTGAGGGCCTGGGCTAAAGCTTTCTCCTCCACCTGACTACCAGGGGCTGCATTCACTAGGAATACCCCTTGCTTCATCTGCTTTACAGGAAAGTCACTGATGAGGTGGTGGTTATGCTCATTGAGATTGCGGTGTAAGGAGACACGGTCACTCTGATACAGCAAATCCTGTAGGGTGTAGACCCTCCATCCACCCAAGGATCGCCCTATGCCATCCTGCAAGTAGGGGTCATAAAACATGATGCTAAATCCAAAGGCCTTGGCTCAAACCACAACCTCGTGCCCTGTGTGATCAAAGCCGATGAGGCCCTGCGTCTCTCCAGGGATTTAGGCTGCTCCTCAGGGCTCCTCCCGAATCTGTTCCACGCTCAGTAACCTCCTCCCTTCCCGCAGTGCCACGTGTTCCTCCGGTACAGATTGAGGATGTGGCAGATGGTGGAATTGGCTGTCTCTTCCACGGCTGCTGATGGGATGATCCCAAGCTTGCCAGCAGCCTGATGTCCATGTTGTCATAGCCGCTCACAATCTCTCGGGGCCTCGACTTCTCCAAGTCCTCCCTGGGGAGGGTGATGTGTGGTACGTCATGGCATCCACCACCTCGTTTAACACTTTTGATGGGATCGCCTCTATATACTGTGCGTCACCACAGACCACAGTGGCCAGGTCCTTCAGGACGGGCATCTCCACGGTGCGGACTCCACCATCCAGCAGGGCCACCAGGGGCCGTTCACGATCAGGGGTGGGATACCTTCACAAAGTCTGTCCAATCACTGTGGCTTGACTTTGTGCTTATCCACAGGGGCCATCCTTTATTGAACTTTGCAACTCTCTGATTCAAAAGGCGAAGCAGCTCTCTAAGAGCTTAAGGGAACTCTCAGGAATCTGCGTGCCTCTTGCCACTGTGAACCCAACATTAATCTGTCCACGCTCTGTGGTTCACAGGATGGGCTGTCCGTCTCTTTAAGGGGACACAGTTTCTTTGATTCAAAATCATTTAAAGTGATGAAACCCTTTTTCGAGGCCGCCAGGCTTCCTCCATAAAGGGCATGAACTGGGTGGCAGCGGTGGCTGGTGGGCAGCGGCTCGGCCCCTCGCACCCCACCCCGCAGCTGGCCACTCCGAGCCACCTTAAAACGCCGAATGCCTGGATTCACTACTGAAGGCACAAGGAGTAACAGTTGAGAGGGCACGATTAGAGGCCTTTGTTAAGATTCTGGACACAGTTTGTCCGTGGCTATGTGATAAGGCAGAAATAAACGTTGAAGTATGGGAAACAGTCGGAAACCAGTTGAATGAAGCCCTTCTGGCCGAGCCCAATCGTTTTCCAGAAGGTACTCCTTTTTATTGGGCTTTGTTAAACGTAGCTCTCAGGACCTCAACCAAAAAGGAAATCTTGGAAGCCTTAGAGGAGGTGCATGAAGGGTTAGAACAAATTAGAG
>NW_022900933.1:6392209-6435985 GCF_012274545.1 Fukomys damarensis
CTCGCTCCCATGCAGCTGGAGAGTATAAAAGGAAGAGGTTCTGTAATAAACCAAGCAAGGAACTTGAGAAGAAAGGTGCCTCTCGTCTCTCTGTCCTCATCCTTTCAGGTTTAGGACCTGCCGGCAGGATCCTGACGTCGCGGCTCGCGACACACTACATTTTGAGTTCAGCATGGATTAGTGTCTTCATCATTGAGGTTCACTTTTCTCTTGCTTCTCTAACTCGTTGGTTTTTATTCTCTCATGTTATGGATACTAAACAAGCTCAAGTCTTGTTTGAGGGGGTCAGGGTTCCTGCTGAGTGAGGGTTGTAACTGCCTTGATAGGAAACCCAGCAACTGCCAGTGCTGTGGACACATTGTAGACTCCATGATATTTATGGATAGACACTTAGGTAATTAATGACTCTTTTAGCCAAGATTTAGCAAGGGGATAGATAGATTTAATACATAATTTATAGGATTATTTTATAATACACATCTAAAAAGTCAAATGAAGGGAGTGCAAGAGGTCTGTCCACACACTGGCGACCTAAAGAATCCACCAGAGGGCCTGGATCCCACAGCAATGTCACCTGTGAGCCCAGTCGGAGGCCTAGAGCCTATGGCAATGTCCCATGCAAGTCCATATCGAGGGTCAGCATCCAGAAGGCCCAAGGGCCAGGGGTGGAAGCCAGCAAGTGCTCTCTGGTGGGGTGAAGGGTCTGTGCCACCAGGCTGAGGTGCACTGGGAGCCAGGGAGAGACACTTAAGGTAAAGGCCAGGGCTTCCTTGATGAGAACGCAGCCATCTCCACTGACCCTGAGGTCCAGAGCTCCTCCGATGATGAGTGCAGCCGAGTTCCTATCAGGAAAACCAGCTGCAGCAAGCTTCTCCAGGAAAATCAACAGCATATGGTCTTCCCTCCCAGTTCCGCTCTTATGCCACTGGCAACAATCCTCAGGTGCGTCTTCCACACCCAGAATCTTGCTGACTCAGTTCAGCTGGGTTTTCCAAGTTGACCATTAGTTAACCCACCACAGTGACTTCAGTTTATTTTAAATACAACATGGGATGTTTGAGACCTCTCATGAATATAAATGTGCAGTCTTAATGCATTATTTAATATATTTTCTGATGAGGTTATAGAAATTCTAGCTGCTCCTAATTACTGCTCTGGTTAGCAATAAAGAACAAATTGATCTTTATGTATTGTCATGAATATGAACTTAGTCATGCCTAGAAGAGTGACCCAACCTGGCTCTTACTTTAGCTTTAGCTGCCAAAGGAACTCAGAGAGTAGATACTCCAGGAATTCTGACAACCTAAATTATTCATGCTTCCCAGCATGCCCTGCTGGTACAATGAGGCCATACAACTCAGGCTATGCTCTCTGATGCACACTTATTAGATTGCCTTTAATTTCTAGAAAAGTCATGAGGAACAGTTCAGCTGAAACTGGCCTGTTTCCACTGACACAGCACTGGAGACTGACAAAGCCGGAGGTCTGGGGTGTCTCAGCCCCAGAGAGATCAGCACTTCTGTGGAGCTGAGCATTCAGAGCTTTCATTTGCTTTTTCCTTTCTCTAGTTGGCAACTTTTATTAGGGCTGGAGGAATAGATCATCATGTGCATAGAAAGTTGTAGATTTAATCATTTTGAGGCATTTTAGAGAATTTCTAAATGTGATGCCATTTTGACAGATAGGATTGGAATTCCAGATTTTTCTTCTGGAGTGTTCTCTTGTTTTTTTATTCAACTGAAAGACAGAAAAGCAGTGTATTTTCTCTAATAGATGAAGGAGTCCCTTCTTCTAGATGAAATTACAGGTGGAATATTAAAGCAATTTTAATTCACAGAGATCAATGAAAAAATTTTAAATGCTCCCTTATTTATTAAGTACCTCATATCCTAAATATTACTAATCTTATTTTGTATGCAGTAAACACAATATTTAGCAGTATTAAAAGTGAATATATTATATACATATATTTCAATGAATGTTTAATTTTTTAAAAAATTACTAGAGTAAAAGATATATCACCATTGGAAAGTGTCATTTTTATGGGAAATTAAAATAAGGCAGTGACAGACAATGCAAAAGGGTTATACTCATTTAAACATTGACAAAATGAATGGGAACTAGCCTTTTCCTCTTTATTGACATCACTGCGATGTTAAACCTTAATAAATTACTATTAAACCTAATGTTGACTTAAAGTTTCCATCTACTTCTATTAAGAAGAATGTAACATACCCAATTGTATCTGTGTTTCACTGAAGAATCACATTTAGTAAGATTACAGAAGAATATAAGGTAGTGCTAGGATTCTTAATATTAGAACATGTGCACCATGAAGTAGGAAAAAGATGGAAACTGAATCAAGCAATGTATAGAGCACAGAAAACATTTTGTAAAAGATTAGGTTCTATATCCACCTCCTAAAGTATGTGGGACATTGTAATCAGAAAACCAGAATAATGAAGGTTACTTTCTTATTATAATTTCACTGATTTGTGACTTTCATGTTGCTTTTCTTGTATTCAAAGTAAAAGCAAAACACAGCAGAAATAATAAATCCTGATGTGATGCAGTAGAATTGCATAATTGTGGACTGATGTAGCTCCATGGGCTTACAGCAGCCACATCATGGAAACCATGGCAACAAGCAGCAGCCTCCTCTAGAGCACTGAAAAACCAAGTCCCTGGTGCCACAGCTCCATTAAAATCAATGTAAAAGATGACTCATTTTATTTTTAATAGATACATAAATCTTTTAAGTAACCCAAAGCCTGAAGACTGATATGTCCCTCGTTAGACTTCTTTCAGTATTATTTCATGCTCTTTGTGACTGTTAGAGACTCATCAGATTTAGCCTGTGGTGCATACCCATTCCAACACCTCTCTGAGCACCCTGACCTCAGGGCCTTGGATCACAGTTGTAGGCTGAGTTAGTAAAGTTGGCAATATTATTCATGTGTGAGGTCTGATCTTAGCATCATCATAATTATTAGTATTTGTATTTCTATCCTTTCATTGTTTATTGAGCTTGAAAATCTCTTATAGTATTCAAAGTGGCTGTAATTAAGAAAAAATGGCTTCAACAGATATGAGAACAGAGTATGTAAACAGAGGGTTCCAGTTGAGAAGGGCCCACAGTTTAAATGTATCATAGGGAACAAAATGCACAGAAATTCATGAATTTCTTCGAGTAGGTTAAATGGTTAATTAGACATGAAATATTTTTGGATATCCCTTGAAGAAAATTGGTTTACTAGCTAATTTATCAGATTATAAATGAATGTGAGTTCTAAAAAAATAGCATGGCTTTTATAGTATTCCCAGGGAAATGCACTCCTTAGAATTCTCCTCATTTAACCAACTTTCCCACTTAGCACACATTCACCCTTCAAGATTTACCAGGTGCTAACTTGTAGTCTCTGTGTTGTCATCCTTGATCTTCTCTGCCTTTACATGCCCTTATTCTATGCTTCTGCACCATGACCACCATTAGTATGAAATAAAACAAAACTTTGCTATTAGACTGAAAAGTCTTTCAGGGCAACAACCTTGCCTGCTTTCTCTCTTGTCTGTTTTCTCTCTTTTCCCTAATCAGCGTTGTTCCTGAAACATGCAATATGCTCAGTAAATATTTGCTCTGTTGGATGCAGATCAATAGAAATGTCCCAAATCAGTCAGAGCCCCAGAATTGCAAATTCTGTTAGACATGGGTCTAAAACTATGATTTGAATGACCTGATTTCAGTCTAGTGCTGAATTGATAGAAAGTGCTTGGAGAAATGGTGTTATTGGTAGTGTGAAATAGGAAGAAAGGTGTAAAGGAGAAGGTGACGTGGAAAGGGTAGGGGAAAGGCAAAAATATGAACAAGAGGAAAAAATGGAAATAAAGTCTCTGTAAATAAGGAAGGGTGAAGGGAGGGCAGGAGAATGGGGAGAAAATAAGAACCAAGATATATCGTGTAAAGGTGCAAGAGCCCAATGATGAATGTAACTGGATTGTTTACCTTAAATGTACCCAAAAACTTAATGGGGGGAAAAGAAAATTCTTGGAGGAATTTTTAGACAGATTTCTGGTCCACATATCCAAATACTCTCATTTAGAATGTTGAAAATATGTATGGAAGGTTGTATGGGGAGAAAATAAGAACCAAGATATATCGTGTAAAGGTGCAAGAGCCCAATGATGAATGTAACTGGATTGTTTACCTTAAATGTACCCAAAAACTTAATGGGGGGAAAAGAAAATTCTTGGAGGAATTTTTAGACAGATTTCTGGTCCACATATCCAAATACTCTCATTTAGAATGTTGAAAATATGTATGGAAGGTTGTAGTTTTTTTTTCCTCATTGAGTTTATTGGTACATTTTAGGTATACAGTACAGTTACATTCATCATTGGGATCTTATATGGAAGTTTGTAGTTTTTTAAAGTACCCAAAATTCCAGTTCCTTTGCAATGATATTAAGGTGACATGTCCTCAATATTCTACAAACTTAAAATCAAATAGATATGTTTAGCCAAAGTTAAGCTAGATGGAGAGTTAGATGGGAGACACTTGGGGAAAAGAGATAGAACCCCTTTTCTTCTTAACTTCCTCCTTCTGAAATGGTTCAAAACCAGAGGAATTAGAGCAATGATGGTTGTGATCAATAGAGACTTAACTTCTTAGTGTATTTTTGTTGTCAATAGTTCACATCATTTCTCTGCAGGCTTTTTATTTCAAAAATTCCTAAATCATATATGATTTTCAAATATCTAATATCTAAATATAAATGTTTTTCAATTTTTACTTTATCTAATAAAATTTTTCCATTCACAATTTATGATCTGTCTCTCCAACTTGCTATTCAAATTTTTACTTACCCAAGTAAATTTTTCCAGTTGCCTAGTATAAGGAAGTTGTATTATGGAATCATTTTCTTTTTGCCTGATAAACATTTTAAGAATTTCATTCAGTTTGTTCTGCTGATAAAACATATCATCAGTTTATTTGCTTTTTGGTCTTAAAATACCTATATTTTGTCTTCATTGTTTCAGGTTGTTTTCAGTGAGAAGAGAATTCTAGCTCATCAATTTCTTCACACCAGCCAGAAGGTATAGTTTACTTGTCTCCTACCTAAAAATGCTATCAATTTTCAGTATGTTCCTCCTTTGAGGGTGGCTTATTTTTGTTGTATTGAATTTGAGAGTTCTCATTGTCTTAGGTATTTAAAAGTTTTGCTATAGTTATGTCTTCATGTATTTTTTAAACACACACTTCTCTCTTTAAATGCAGACATATACCTCAGAGATGTCATGGGTTTGGTTGTAGACTACTTCAATAAATTGTAATGAAATTAGTCACATGATTTTACTGTTTTTTTAAATTTTTCTGGCACATATAAAGGCAATGTTTACACTATGCTGAGTCTATTAAGTATGCAATAACACTGTGTCTGAAATGTCCATATCTTAATTTAAAATACTTTATTGCTAAAACTGCTAATGATAATTGGAGCTCTTAGAAAAACAGTGCCAATAGACTCACCCAATGATGCAAAACTTCCATTTTTTTTTCTAAAAAATGTAGGAACTGCAAAAGTGAAAGCACAATAAGATATGCTGTGTATTGTCAGTGAATCTGAATTAATAAATTCATCAATTATTGGATATCCCTAGCCACTGTCTTTTCAAATATTGCTTCTTTGTTTTCTTTTTCTAATCTTGTAGAATATATTTAAGCGTATTTTATAGACTTTCCATTTGGGTCATTTATGTCAATTTCCATTATTTTGTATTTTTTCATTTTTTCTTTCAATATTTTTTTATAGTTTCTTTTAAACTGTCTTAAGTTCACAAACCAGTTTTCATCCTGTTACATCTGTTGTGAACCCCATCTATTCAGTTTAAATTTCAGTTACTAATTTTTATAGTTTCTACTTGATTCTTTTTCAATTCTGTAAATTAATCCAAGTTCTTTGCAAACATTTTGCAAATGTGACCATTATCTCTTTAAAAAAACAGACTGTTGTTTTCAGCTTGGTTCTGATAATTTTGTGAGTTGGAGCCTGTCTATGCAACTTCTCCTCTTGATGATGGCTTATCACTATATAAAATTTACACTACTTGAGGATATCATAAACCATGCCCCCTGTGTGATTTCTAGTACTTTTGGATATATTATTAAAAAAACAGTTAGGAAATAACTTCAAGTCTGGGATAACATTTGCTTCTTCAAGGGGAAATTTTGAATTTTTAAGCAAGCTAGGGACGAAGACTTAAGAGTTTTGGGTTGAGCTAGATAACTCTCCGGAGTGCAGTCTGTCTTGGCACTTTAGAAAAGAGCTTTTCAGTGTCTCAGTTCTGAGCAGGACTGCTACACTGCTGTCTCAGCTTCAGGTGAGCATCAAACTGCAGACACTGCTCCCTCTGCCTCACAAACTCATTTGGCAATTAAAATTAGTACAGATCTTGTCTCTGAGCTAACTGTTGGCATAAGCATTTTCCCTGAAGAAAAATGATTCATGTTCACCGCAGAGCTGGACACTTGTGTTCTCAGCCTGGCACCTTGCCAGCTTCTTGTTAGAGCTCTGATCTTTTTAGAAGGTAATTTTTCAAGCTTCTTCAGATCTCTTCACAAGGAGAAATTATCCTATTTTCTGGGTCTATCGTGACTAGATGATTTAATGTGTTATTATTTATTAATGATTATTTTATACCTTATTTGATTCATAGTTTATCTTTGCTTTATTTTTTCTAGTTTGATTAAATTGCAGTATGTTTCATTTCCCATTCCTTGATTTGGGAGTGTCAATAAATTTTTCATTCTTGTGTTCTTATTCTTAATATCCATTAACAAATGAATATTTTTCTGCTATATAAAATCGATATATCCAGGTTAAATCCAGCAAACATTTTTCTGCCAAGAAAGTGAAACTTCTTGAATATGTTTGCCTCCCATTTTCTCCTCCTCTGATGATGATGAGATCTTTGGGCTGCTTTCACTTAGTCACCCTTTCTGTACTACCCTTAATCTTCTCTCCAAAAATGCAACGTTTTGGGGAGAGAGCTGAGTAGAAACGTATTTGCACTGGGTCTCATATTTCAGTAATCTCTATTTAGCATGACACTACACATCCTAGCCTTTCCTTGCTTTACCAGTGACGTTAATCTAACTTTATATGCATCGTAATGTTTTTTGCTTAACAGTGTCCATTGTTAATCACTGTATTCATTGCATGTTGCTTCTTGAGTATTTTGCTCAGATGGGTTATGTGGCTAATACAATGTTATGTATTTGTGAATATTTTTCTTTGACACAGCCATTAATTCTATTGTATTTGGGGTGAAGAACAAGCATTTGCTCAAATCTTTATTGTTAAATACCTATAATTAATATAAGAAAGTTGCAGGTACAAAGCCATAGTGTTAAAATCTCATTTCTAGAAAGTTAATTGTGTATATTTAAAGGGGGGAGGTATGTGTGTGGTGTAGCACCAAGACAAAATAGTTTAAAGTGTCAGGCAATCAAGTACTACCATGAAATCTGATGCACTGTCGATTTCTTCCTTTGTAAATAACATCTTTATCTTGAAGTTTGTCAGAATTTCCATTTCTGTATAAAATTTAGAAATCTTATGGTGATGTCAGAAAGGTGGCAGAATAAAATATCCTACTGCTTGTCCCCCTACAAAACATCAACTTAATAATCATTCATTAGTACAAATAATTTTATATCTCTGGAATCCAAAAAGGAGGTTGCAGCACCTTGCTGGAGCACTCAAATGAAAAACAGGGCTTGAAAGGGTCGAGAAAAGTTTCAATTTTTAAAAGTCAAGCAGCTTTTGAGCCAGCACAGTAAAAACACCAAGATAGAGTCCACCTGCCGAAGAGCTCTCTCACAGAGTAACAGAGAGCAAGAGCAGTGCTCACCTTCTTCAGCTTTTCAGAGGCCTCCTCCTGAGCAGTGAAGGAATCAGCATGGCCAGGCTGCCAGGGAGCATAAAGAACCAGAGGAAGGAGTGGGGGCCCTCAATAGCCATTGTGTGAATCTCAACAGCCACCCTCACCTGTGTATTACAGTGTTAGACTCAACAACCAAGACCTCAGAGGGCAGACCTGGCCCCGGACCTGGACAACTGGTCCACCCAAAATCTCCAGCAGATTGGTAAAAAGCTGTATGCGCTGAAGTTAGTCTGTAAAGACTGGAAGAGGTGGTTGCTTCTTCAAACGCACAGATCCCTACACATGGCTGAGCAGGGGAACATGATACCACCAGTGGAACATAATAAAGCTCCATAACCAACCTTATAGAGTTCAAAGGCATCTTCTCAAACAAGCATATGCTGAAATATGCTGGGCTTCTAGGGATAGATTCACTTGATGGTGGTAACTTCTCGTATAGAGTCATTTTCTTAAAGATTTTCACATCGGTGCCTAACAGGGATATTAGTCTGTATCTTCTCTTTCTTGTAGTGTCCGCCCATGACTGGTTTTAACACCAAGTTAGTGCCGGCCTCGGAAAATGACTTTGGAAGCATTTCATCTTTGAATTTTGGAGAACTCAAGAATTGTATAAATTCTTTACATCTTTGGTAGAACTCAGCAGTAAAACTATCTGGTCTTAGGATCTTCTTTGGTGAAAGATTTTAATTCCTAAGCCAGTCTCCTTCCTCATACTGATGTGCTCAGATATTCCATTTCTTCATGATTCAGTCTTGGTATGCATACATGCCTAAGCATTCATCTACTCCCTGTAGATTATCTAATTTGTCGGTATATTATTATCCATAGTAGTCTTGCGTGATCCTTTGTGTTTCTATCTTTGATTTCTATATTTGTATTTTGATTCTGCTTAAGTTTTTTCTCTTTTTATCTGTCTAGATAAAGTTTGATCTTTTCATAAAACCACCTCTTAATTTTGTTGATCTTTTCTTTTGTTTTTTTGAGTGTTCATGTCATTCATTTGTGCTCTGATCTTGACCATTTCCTTCTTTCTACTAACTTTAATCTGAATGTTTTCTTTTTTACTTTCTTGATATATAATTCTAGAATGATTATTTGAGATCTTTCTTCCTTTTGGATGTGTTTATTGCTATAAACATCTAAGAAACATCCCTCTTAAAAATATCCAATGGGTTTGGGTATGTTGTGTTGACTTTCCATGCATTCAGAGAGATTTTTGCATTTACATTTTTGTTTCTTTGACCCATCAGTTGTTTGGAAATACCTGTTTAATTTTTACATGTTTGTGAATTTTTGAAAAGTTACTGTGTTACAGATTTCTAGTTTTATACTACTGTTTTCAAGAAAGATACTTGATGTAATTTCATTCGCTTTATACATACTTGGTAACACTAGTTTTGCAGTGTAACATATTATCTATTCTGGAGAATGTTCTGTGTACATTCAAGAATAATTTATGGGTTCTGTTGAATAAAAGGTTATATCACGTGTGAGATTGGTGCTCTAAAATGTAGTTCAAACCCAATGTTTCCATCTTAATTTTCTGTCCAGATGACCTGTCTATTCTTGAAAGTGTGATTGTTATTGTATTGCAATCTACCCTCTACCTTCCCCATCATATGTATTCATATTTGATTTATAATTATATTTGCTATTTTGAGTACACATATATCTATAGATGTTAGGTATTTGTGATGGATTAATCCCTTTACCATTGTATAATAAGCTTTGTCTCTTGTTATACTTTTGACTTAAATTCTTTTTTAATCTGATATAAGTATAGATACCCTTGCCCTCTTTTCCTTTCTATTTGCAGGAAATTTTTTTCCCACAGCTTCCATTTAAATCTGTATATATAATGAAAGGTAAGTGAGTCTCTCATAGGAATCACATAATTGGACCTTGGGGTTTTCTTGTTGGTTTTGTCAGCTCAGCTACACTCTTTCAACCGGAGAATTTAATCTGTTGATAAGTAATGACTGGTTCCCCCTTGTGTTCCTTTGCTCTTGTATTTTTATCTTTCTTAGGACTTTGATGATATTCTCTAGTAATACACTCTGATTTTAAAAATATTTTGTGTATCTACAATGTTTTATTTTTATTACTTACATAAAATGTCCTGTAAGAGGCTAGTTTGGACTGATAATTCATCTTTTATCTATTACAATACTCGGTATTTTTCTTCCACCCTCTCACTTTATGTCTTCTTTAGGTCTTTGATGTCTTCACAGTTTACATTATTGTATGTGACAGTGCATTGTTGCTTTTTTATCCAGTCTGATAATCTTCTGCCTTTTAATTCATGTTATTATAAGTATTGAAGTTTGTATGTAAGTTTAAAATTTTTCTAGTTGTTTCATTTTATTATTGCTTTTTCATACTTTCTGATTGTATTTTGATTAATTTAGAGGTTTAGTTATCCACTTAATCTTCATTATTGGGGTATTAATCTTTATTGAAATATTTTTAGAATTTTCTCACTGTTATGATATACTTTAAATTATCACTACCTTCACAATATTATACTTTGTACATATGAATTTATTTTGGTGTATTTCCTATTTTCTCTTTCCAGCTTTTGCCACTTTTCATACATTTTACTTTATATTCATTTTTAACCCTATAATGCTTTATTACCCTTTGTGCTTTTGTTAAGTTATATTTTGAGTGATTGAAAAATAAAAATTTGTCTTCATAATAACATTCACTTCTACCATCTTTGTACTTTAATTTCTTTGTGCAGAAGTAAGTTATATTCTCTCTGAGTGAGGAACTTTAAGACTTTTTGCAATATAAATCCTATGCCAATGATTTCTCTTAGATTTTTACCTATCTGAAGACAATTTTTATTTAGTCTCTACTTTTGAGAAATAGATTTCTGAATCGATAAGTTGCTAATTTTTGTTTCAATACCTTCAACACCTCACAAAGAGTATTCTCTAAAGTTTCCTGATTTGACATCAGTTTGTTACTATGAGAACCCAGGTGTCAGTACCAGTCAGAGCTTCTGTTACAGGGACCGATTACCTGACGCTACAACTTAAAGGAGGAAATAGTTCATTTGGCTCATGTTTTCATAGTGTTAGTCCGTGGCCAGCTGGCTTTCACACAAAAACATGGTGGAAAGGTACCCAGAGCAACGTTGCTCAGGTCATGACAGCCAGCAGAAAGTGCCAGAGAGGAAGGGGCAGGGGCCAGCTATAGACCCCAAGGTTACAACTCTTCACTACACACCCCAAACACGCCCGGAAGTGAGCTTTACTGATCCCTTAGGCGGCTCCCAAACCAGTGGAGTTGACAAGTACGCACACTTTCTGAAAATCAGCCTGCGGGTGACGACGGGCTTATCTTAGTATTCGTTCCTCTTGTGGAGCTTAATAGCAGCTGATACTCCTCCTGAGTCTAGCTTTATTCTTGGAAGGTTTGTCCCTTTTTTAATTTCAGACTAGTTGCTTTCCTTGTGAAATTCCATTAATGGGCCAAGGAAAGTTATGATTTTTGTTATTCTGTAAAGTTTTCCTCCCTGTTATTTTGGGAGTGCATGATTTGCAGCTGTGTACATCCTCACCGGACACTAAAATTTAGTTCATGGATTCTGACCTTGGTTCAGAGCTATTCTCTTCATGGTCATAGGAGCAACAAAATTAAACTGGAGCTTCCCATATGAAAGAACAGAATTTCCTGTATTCTCCTGTTACTGTAGTTACTCCCTTTCTTTTTTCTGGCCAGTTCTCCATCTTTATTTTTCTTCTTTCTTTATCATCTGTGTCTTTTTCCTTCCTTTTTTTTTTTGTTTGTTTGCTTGTTTGTTTGTTTCAGCTACCTCTTTATTCTTTTCTTTTTATGTCTTGGTGTTCTCGTGATTTGAACCCTTCACCTTCCTAGTTTCTTTCTGTTTGACCCAGAGCCTCTCACTCATCAAAATCTTACTTCCTGAAGTTAGCATTCCATCTTGCTTGGGCAGAAAGTCTTTCCACACAGCCTCACCCACAGACAATGCGTACCTCTTTGACACCAAGTAATCCATTATACGAGCCAATTAGCATTACATAAATGTTACTTAATACAATGATATTTTGTTGTAATTTATCTTCTTCTTCACTGGCTGACGGTGCATAAATCTTTCACGGACACCAACCTGACCCTATTATAAACTAATAGATTGGAAAATTGGTAAATTTAAATCTCATAACTCCTCATTTTACAAAAAAGACATATCCTTTATTATTTACTTTTTTGGAGCAACTACCAGCTATAATAAAATTAAAGTATATTGCATCAGAGTAATAATAGTCTCATCATAGGAGTTTTATAATTTAGCAACTTGGCTTCCCATAATATGGTCTTATGTCTTACTGTGATCCGCCAGGGGGTCATATTATTATTTTAAATATTAGCTTCTTCAAGCATCGGCACTTGAAACATTTCTTCCTTTTCCTGAAAAGTTTCACCTTGATCTATTTTCCTCTTTTCGAGTCCTTCTACTTTCCTTTACTATTTCTTCTACATTCCAAATTCACTATGTCTTCTTTGTAGAGGCAGAGTCTTTAAATCTTTTTTCTTACTGTTTGTCAGTGGTCTATGAGTATTCAGAAGAATCTCTGGACAAATTTCCCCCAAATTTATAGCAAAGAAATAAGATAAAATAATTTCATAGAAAGTAAATAATATCATTCTTACATTCTTGCAACATCAAAACAAAGTCTATAGAAGGACATGAGAAAAATCCCTGATACCAATCAGCAAAGAAAACCCTGGATCAAGATGTGACATATATATAGGTACCAATTCTCCAGGATGAATGTATTTCTGTTCCACAAACATAGACTAATAAAAGGGGGGAAACATACAGGAAACTCCAGCACTGTGAAGGAAGCAACTGAAATGAGAAATATAGCTCTGTTCTTATAATTTGTTTAAATTCTCATTATATTATATAATATTTTGAAAGACCACATTTTGGACTTAAACTCAAAGAGTAAACTAGACAGATATATGCTTTATTTTACTTACATAATATTTTACAACTTTGGAATTAAATTGTCAACATTTAAAATTTGGATATCTAACATACTACTCTGAACTTACAGTTTAGTGTTTTGTTTTGTTTTGTTTTAGTTTTTCAGTGCTGGGGATTGGACCCTGGTCTTTACACATAGGAGGCAAGAACTTGACCACTGAGTTACCTCCCTGACCCAGTTTTTCTTTAAAATATAGAAAGTGATGCTGCTGGACCTGCCTCTTAACAGCAGAACACGGTTGGCTATGGATTCACACACAGAAGCTCCTGACTTTGGACAGCACTTCCCTGTGTTTTTCATTCTACACAACCCATGCATTTCTATGGTCAGGCTGATGTCCAAATCATTTGAGTTTTTAGTGATTATCTTAAAGAGAGGCCTCCAGTGCAGGAAAACTATTTCAGCGGCTAAAAAACCAATCTAGGTGGGCCAGGGATTTAGCTCAGTGGTTCTGCTGCCTGCCTTGCAAGCACAAGGACCCAGGTTGATCCCTGGTACCCCCCCAAAATTTAAAAAAAAATATATATATATATAGAGAGAGCACCCTTCAGGTACTTGCAATGTAAAAGATGAGACTGGCCTTCTATAAACTTACCTAATACTTAGTTCTTATCACAGACACTTTGCCCCTATACATTCCAGTTAGGGTGATCTTCAATTATTATCCAAACCAAAAGTCTGTGAACATAATCAGGGCCACTACCAATGATTTTTCTGGGCTATAATTTAGTTTGGATCTCCAAGGCTTATGTGTTGAAGGCTTGGTCCCAAATGCAGCAGTGTTCAGAGGTGGGAACTTCAAACAGTAGCTAAATCATAAATAGGACGCACGGGTAAATACCGAATAGTTTCTCTAGTGTGAGAAACTGAAAGTGTAAGTAAGGACTAAAAGATATTATAGATAAATCGGAAGAAATAGGAAGAAAAGGGACAAAGGGGAAGGGTAAATGAGAGTGGTAGAGGAAAGAAAAGAAGGGAATGGAATCAATATGAGAAAATGAAAAAGAAATGGAAACTAAGCCTTTTTAGATTGCCAGGGAGGGAGGGGTAAAAGGGAAGGCAGGGGAATGGGGAAAAACTAAGAACCAAGATTGATTATGTAAAGGTACAAATGTCCAACAATGAATATCGTTATATTGTATACATTAAATGTACCAATAAAATGAATAAGTTTTAAAAAGAGTCAAAGAATTAATCCATCTGAAGATTTGTAATTTATTGAGATTATTTGCAAATGATGGAAAGTTAGGAGATAGAGCCTAGTTGAAGGGAGTAAAACATAATGGGTTGGAACCTTGAAAATTATATTTTATCCCTGGATCCTTCTTCCCTTACTTCTTTTTTTTCCTCTATCCACCCAGCTGTGCTTTCCTCCAAGTATGAACCAACACTTCTGAAACCATGAGCCTAAATAAAAATTTCATCCTTTTAAGTTCATTTATCCCATGTATTTGTTGTTCCAGTAATGTAAAGATGACTCAGATAGAAATAAATTTCCAGAAAAGATCCAGAAGTTCTTTTCTCTCTCTTCTTCGTGGCTTTATTCCACCGTGCCCCGTACACCACAATCCTGTGCCTCACCACAGGCATAGAAACAATGGAGCCAGCTGATGATAGACCGAGACCTCCAAAAGCACATTTACCATGCAGCGCACAGTACGATTATACAATCAGAGTGTTCCTATGGAACTATGACAAATGCCATATTACACTCACGGACATAATCTTCATCAGTAAGATCACACAATTATCTGTCACTCCATCTTCTTCACTTACCAAATTTACAGTGAGCTGTACTTTCAATTTAACATTTATTCACTACTTAAGTCCATATTATGAGCTTGCCATCTTTCTAATTGTAGGGATAAGGTCAAAAATAGGCAAATTCTCCACTCTTATAGAACTATTATCTAGCTCATGAATAAACAATTAAAATATGACATAATAGGGATGAGATCTATTAAGAGTCAGGGCAAAGGCTGGAAAGTGATGTGTTGGTTCTATTTTACGTAGGGTTGTTAGGAGAGGCCTCGCTAAAGTGGGGCGTTGTAACAGAGGCCATGGGAGAGTGAATAGTGCAGGTGTCTGAGGGAGAGTGGTTGGAGGTAAGAGCAAATGGGAGTGCTCTGAGAATGCTTGGCCTTTCAAAGGAAATCTAGTAATCCTGTAATCCTACAAAGACAAATAAAAGGAGTAGCAAAGAATAAGGCCAAAGAATGAAATGTATCAAACAAAGACAAGAATATTGGAATGGACATTGAGCTATCTCCTACTGAGATCTGTCTAACATGACAGAAAGTAAAAAAAAGCCTTAAGAAAACTTACCTACAAACACCATTCAGATTAGGTCTTTAGATTTTGCCTGCCATTCAAGCATCAGTTTCCTTGAGAGATGCTTTCTAGGTCTCAGATATAGACCTCAAACCTTCTCTGATCTTGGACGCTCTCCTCAAACTGTAGCTTTTTTCTATTTCTGTGTGAAAAATCTTTCCAGTACTATTTTAAAACATAGCTGTGGTAAATGACCTTAAAAGGAAGAAAGTTTTTTTGGCTCACAGTTTCAAGGATTCGGTCCATAGTTATTTGGCCCTGTTTCCCGGGGCCCACGGAGTCATAGTACACTGTGGTGACAGTGTATGACAGAGGACTGCCCTTCATCTCATGGTGACCAGGAAATAGGGAGAGACACAGATTGGGTGCTAGCGCTCAAAGTCTCCCTCTAGGATGTGCCCCTAATCACCCAGGTTTATGCCACTGGTCCCGCCATCTAAATGTTCTGCCACCTCCTGATGGTGCCACAGGCTGAGGACCAAACCCTCAACACACGGGCCTTTGGAAAACATTCACAATCCAAGATACAGTAGCTACTAAATAATGCCCCTGATCCTTGAATTAAACCTCTTGCTTTCTAACACGTAACTGAGTCCTAACTTCTAAACTTTACATGCTGTTTTGTTCTGTCCTAGTTTCCAAACTGCTTTAACTTCTGGTTGAATATGATCTGCTACGGCTCAGGTTCTTCACATTTCAGCTTCTTCCCTCCACGTTGTGAAGCAGGCTTAGTGTGTGCAAGTAACTAATTCTAGGAGGAGAGTCCCACTCCGCGAAGGCTAGCAAAGATCAACGCCTGGGAAAGGAAATCTGAACATTTCATTTCACTGAATTTCATACTGAGATTTCTATCCTTTGCAGAAGTCTGGGAATAACAGAATTCTCACAGTAAGTGAAAGAATGTTAGTACTCACTTCTAGGCAGTAAGGGATAGTAGAAACCTAGCATTTAGGGTGAGCTGGTCACCCAAGGCTGACAAAATTTGTGCAGGGATCATGGAATTGTCTGTATGCTTGTCCTACTTACTGTAGCTTTAGGAACCCTGGGAGCAGTCCTTCTTAGGATTGTATGCTCTGGGGGAACATATCTGACGTGCTAAACTGTTGATAGATACCTTGTTTTAAGGACAGTAACAGAGCTTGGGCTGTTCCATCATTTTCTTCTTAGCTCAGGATGTTTCACCCCCAGCATTTCCTAGTTATTTTTGAAAACTACAATTGAGAAAAGAGGAGAGAACTAGTGTACTCCAACGGCACCTAAAGAACTTCTCTACCTATCTGACCTGCTTTTCTTAATACTTGGCTTGAGATAACATTTCCACACTCACTATTTGGCCTTTCTCCTGATACCATAGTTCAATTTCTGGTTCCACAAACCCCTATTCTATAATTAATTTCATGATAGTGGGTAGTTCAGTAGAGAAAATACAAATATACTGTCATACTGTGCCTGCGCTTGATACCTACCAAGGTTTATGGTAGCTTCTTGCCAAGACAGGTCACATCCAAAAAGAAAAAAGAAAAAGCATTCAGCACCCGCCTCATGCAAGTGGATATCATATCTGAGTTTTACAGTGTTTTATTATTCAAAAGAAAATATTTTAGGTCAACACAATGAGTTAGCCGTAGGACACAAATAAATATTTCTTAACTCTTCTCATTTCTTGGCCTATGTAGAAGAAAGAGCTGTAGATCACACTAATGTAAAGGGATGCAAGCATGAAAGGGCCCTGGGAATCAGCATTTCAGCACATCTACAGGCCATATACCTGATACCAGGCGGGAATTCTGTGTAGGCAGGCTTTGTTGACAGAATTAGCTCAATTTTGTATAAGCTCCAGTTAGAAATGTTTCTAAGTATATTTTAAGAAAACACTGATAAATCTGCTCCATTTAATAGACATTTCTGAAACATTAAAGATCAACAAGAGAAGAATATAGAACATTAATGTATTTTAAATTTCTTTTTCACCACTCTGAAACAAAACTTCCTCGAATGGAACTGGTATGCAGAGTAATATATTTCTAAGCTCACTCAAATTTCCGAGCTTCAGAAATGTATTATTTTCCTATCTGTTCCATTTTGCTCAAATAGTTTCTGGCCCAAACTTTTACAGTACAAATTTCATTCTAGAATACTTTAATTTTCAGTTTTATACCTCAAAAATAGGAACATTTTCATTTCAACAAACACCTACCTACCACCTATTACATGTTACTGTTTATATTTGAGGGAACCAAAGAAGGGAATAACATGGTCGCATCTCCAGGCTGTGCTCAGTCTGGAAAGAGGAACTGGAAACAGTTAGCTACAATATATACACCACTTACAGTGTCAGAAGGGCATTGAGAAAATGCAACCATAAATAGGAAGGAGAAGTGGACAATTTTATCCAAATGGTAGAAGATAGAGCTGGTGAGATACTAAATGTATAGACCTAGAAGAAGCAAAGCACTGAAGGTAAATTCCTGGCATTTCTGCAGTCTGTCAAACTTGGTACTAATAATACCATATATCTTCTTATACCTGTACTAGTTGAAACTATTGAGACTTTTAAATCTCACATTTTTTCAACATAAAAGTTAATTCTCAGTAATGTGAAGTGAGCAACACATGCATCTATGGTTAGTGGAAAAATGAGGATCATTTTCACTGTTCTAAACAGAACCATTTATTCCAAAGCATTGAAGTGCTATCGCAGATAACAGTTAACGATTTTATAGAAGAAATGAAGATGATGTTATCGATATTCATCTATTTTGCCCATTTAAAAACCTGCCATGATAAAACATGTACATTCCAGAGCTGAAAAAAATATGTCCTCGCCCCCACTAGGCAGCTTCTTTTGCATTTAACCTACCCCATGCCCCTGCCTCACTGCAGGTGGCATGAATGGGTGCACTGGCAGTGATACTAAAGATGCCTAAATTAGCTTGCTGCTTTTAGCTGTGCCTACGTGGGCGATTCCTCAGAATCCCTTAGGGGAATGTTAATTTTAGTGGCCTGGTAAAATTTCAGGCCAGGCAATTGCGGTCTAATTTCTGCCTGTGAAACACTTCCTACCCTGTAAGTATATTGCCTTATTTTTCTTCCAAAGCCATTTGGTACGACTATAAAAGATTGGTAAAACACGTGCCACATAAAGTTCTAATATAAATCGTTTTTACATTAAAAGACTTGCAAGGGTTAATCTATCTGGCTCATTTGCTTCATCATACATTTTTTAAGAGATTATGGTATTTTGAAATGCATGGGCAATTGCAGCAAGGTGAAAACCAAGTAGCTGATGAGTCCAGAAAAATAATAAAACAGGTTATTGTACTGTGTTTTTCATTCATTATTCCTTCCTCATTCTATGCCTGTTTTTACAGGGTATGTCTTCGATGGCCATTGTTTCTACTCGGGCCTAAAATTCTGTCTCAGATTCCAGTCTTCCAGAGTCTGGCCCTTACCACATAGCTTTTATCCCAAGGAAAGAAAAACCTATTTTTATTAATAATTGATGTATATGGTTCTGTGTTTATCCTTACCACTCATGCAAACATTGTTAACTGAAAAACATCGCATGTGGATCACTAATGCTCAGACCCCTTCCTCCTTGATGTCTTGCTAATTTTCATCATATTCTGCATGCATCAGTCATACTACAACTTTACACAGATTTTTCTATTATTTTCCCAATAGAATATTTGTCAGGATGGGAGGATGGAATATATTTTATTTTACAGTCTGACATTTCAGTCTCCAGTTCTGGAAACGTTTTCATTTTCTGTTTTATCTTCTGTGTTGTCATCTTTTCCAGTTTTCTCTCTGTGCAGCCAGATTCTTCATCTCTAGCTCTGCAATGTTTAAGCCTTATCAATGTCATGAAACTTCAATCTTACGAACATTTCTTTCATTTCTATGCCCCTTTCCATTCTTAGTGTTATTGCTCTGCTTCTGGTGCTACACTTCCCTCTGTGGGCCACTGTAATGATTCGTAGCTGAAGTCTTCTCCTCCAAGTTTCGGACCACTTTATTCTGTGTTTTTAATCGCTAATAATATTCACATGTTCAGGAGATGATCTGAAATAAAGGGTACAAGTTTTGAAATAAAAGATTTTAGACTTTCCATAATATGAAATTCTAGGGGCAAATAAAACCATCCAGGCAAAATTTCATAAGAGAAGATGGCCTAGAAAACAATATTTAAGTATTGTTTAAAAAAAGAAGAAAAAATTAAAGAGTAGAAGAGTCAGACACACAAACTTTTCAATCATAGTAAAGCATGTGATTATAATTTTTCCATAGGCTGGATAATTAGTAGATTATGTTTTCCTCAAAGAGTGGATGTATTCATTCAAGGTTAAGTAATCTCCTTTTCATGGTAGTCATGCCTCTAAAGCATGCAGGTCCTTAGGATGAAGTCAGGCATTTGACCACCTATTCCTAGAAGTCTCTTGAAATTGTCTACTTGCTTTACAGTTTATCCACCTGGTAATTTAGCCTCGCTGATACAACCCATTCACCATTCAGATCAGGTAGTTTTCAACTGGTGACGTACAATGGCAAGAACAGCGTGGTTGCCGCTTATCTGTGTTCACTTCATGAGTGTTTAAAAGAGAAAACATCTGTACAATATAGTTTCCAGTTTCATAGGAAAGCTGGGAACAGGACACTACTAGAGTAAGTATGAGTAAAACAAATGCAGTTATTTGAAGTATGTAAGTTAGACAGCTTTCTCTTTTTGATCGATCCTAAGGAAGGTTGTTAAGTGTAACACCTTAACATTAAGGTCTGAAAAGGATTAGAAAAGTGAACATTGTTATTAAAATTAACCACTTGAACCAAGCTTCCTAGTTTTCTTACTATATAAGAGCCACATATTACACTTACTGCACTAATGATTACTATACTCTGTGATTTCTCATCTCTGTGATGCATATTTTAATAAAAGAAACAAATAGCATCGCATTGTTTGCGAGAAAGCTCTTCTAGAAAGTGATCAGCACTGTATTTCTTGACTGATGCTTGTTTCACTGTAAGGTATCTGGCTAAACTGAAAAAACAAAAAACCTTCAAAACAATCACCTATGATACTGTTAGGATGTTTCCCAAGGAAGGTAAAGAAACTATTAATGTTAAAATGATATACTAGAAGACATATGCGATCAGTTATTTTAGTTTGAATGGAGCTAATGTAAGATCTTGGCAATGCACAAAAACCTAGGCACTTAAGATGCCATTTTAATATCAGCTAAATATATTTATAAAATTACCTAAGTCAAAACTCTCCACCTTTCATTTGACTGTTTTATTCAAATTGAAGTGTCTCTAGTTCCATGTTGATTGAATGGTCTGATTTACGGAAGTATAAACAACTCTCAAGATAGTTCAAATAGCAGCACTTTTCAAAACACTCCATTAGTCTTTATATTGCATTCCACTGCTATAATTCCACAAAATTTGTGGGTTTTTTAAAAAAATATTCTTACTATAATAAAATTCCACATAACCATATTTACCAACAAACTTGTTTATTTTACTTTACTTATTTATTTGGTTTTGGTGTTTTGAGACAGGGTCTCACTAAGTAGTTCAGGCTGGCCTTGACCTCACAGCGATCCTCCTGCCTCAGCCTTCCATATGCTGGAACTACAGGCGTGCACCACCACACCTGGCTGAACTCTTTTAAGTGTGCCATGCGGTATTACTCCACACAGTCATAATACTGCAGCCATCACCAAATCCATCTCCATAAGTCTTCTCATCTTGTAAAACTGAAACGTCATACCCATTAAACAATAACTCCCTTTCCCTCCCTTGTCCAACCACCTTGCCCACGCTATTCTTCTTTGACTACTCTAATTATCTTATGTAACTACAGTCCCGGAGCATTTGCAGACTTTCTTCTGATTGGCTTAATTTGTATGGTCTTCAAGCTTCACCTATATTATAGCATACATGGGAATTTCCTTTCTTTGTAAAATGATAATATTCTATTGTATGTAAATACCACATTTTACTTATTCATTGAGCAATTGATGTGAATTTGAGAGGCTTCCATATTTTACCTACTGTAAATAATAATAATGTTATGAGCACAAGTGTAGCAATATCTCAAGACCCTGCTTTCAACACTTTTTAGGTAAATATTCAGAACTGGAATTGCAGAATAGTATTACAATCTTACTTTTATTTTTTTATGCAACTGTTAGTGTTTTTCATAATATCAGAACCGTTTTACATTCCCACAGCAGTGTACAAGAATTTTAATTTCTTTATGTTATCATAAAGCTTAGTAGCAGTAGAGGTAGTAGTAGTAGTAGTAGTAGTAGTAGTAGCAGCAGCAGCACAGTAGGTATCTTAATGAGTATGAGTTGGTATCTTGTAGTTCGGATTTGCCATTATCTAGTGATTAATGATATTGGGTATCTTTTAGTGTGTTTTTCAGCCATTTTCATTTCTCCTTTGAAGATGGTTATTTAGGTGATTTACTAATTTTTAATTTGGGTTTCTCCTTTTGTTGAGTTTGAGGAATCCTCTACATGCTTTGGATGTTTATTACTTATTATATATGTGATTTACAAATTTTGTATTCCATTCTGTGGGGTTTTTCCTACTCTCCCACTTTTTGATGCCCTATATTTTTTAATTTTCATGAGCTTCAAATTATTTTCTGTGACTTTGGAATCATTTACAGGAAAGCACTACCAAGTCCAATGTGATACATGTTTTCTTCTAAGAATTTCAAAGAACAATGAGCCACATTTAGTTGTGTAATTCATTTTGTGTTAATCTTTGTAAGTGATGTTAGATTAGAGTCCACCTTCATCCCTTTGGACATTGATTGGCCTTACTCTCCTTATGAAACATCATTTGACCATTAGAAAAGGGCCTATTTCTTAGCTCTCGCTTTTATGTATGCATGTATTTGCGTATGTATGTATGTAGGTACGTGTATATGAATGTATTTCTGCCAATATTACACTGCTGTAATTAAGGAGGTAAGTTTGGATATCAGAAAAGATATCAAGATTGTTTTATCTAATCTTGGCTCCTGGAAATTGTTTCTAAGTTTTAGAGTGCTTTTCCATTTGTGCAAAACACAACCAATTGGATGTGGACAAGGATTGCTTTAAATCTATAAATTGGTTTAGGTGATATGAAAAATTTAACAATATTAAGTCTTCCTATCTATGAAAAGGGGAATTGTTTGCACTTATGTGTGCTTCTTTTTAAACTTTACTTTATGAGTACATGTTAGCAGTACATGCATTTTTACCATCATCCTGGGGATGATTACACCTAGTTTCTGTTTTTAATTCCACCCTCCTTCAGCCTTCCTCCTCTAGTTCTCCTTTTCCCCTTTTCATTCGTGTTGATATTATTAACCTTAGTTTATGTTTATAGATCTAATGTCTATGTTCACTGAAGTTATTACAACGTTGTACCTGGCATATCTTCACTCTACCTATTTCCCCATCTCCTCCTCCTCACCTCTCACCCTTGGTCACCTTGAACCATCAGTGAGAGATCATCCTCTTGTTTGGTTCTAGCCTTTCTTTGTTTTTCTTTTAGTTTGTACTTGGCCTTACTCAGATGAGTACATGGTATTTAAGTTTATATGTCTAATTTATTACATTCAAAATTATATTTTCTAGGTGCATCCTTATCCTACAAATGCCTCAAATTTGTCCTTTATAGCAGAAGGGTATTCCATTATATATATAGACACCACATTTTCTTTATCTCATCATCTTTTGATGGGTGGATAGGCTGTTTCCAGGATTTAACTGTTATGAGTTGTGCTGCTATAAACTCTGGTGGACATGCATCACTATAGTATATCTTAAGTATGATATAGTATGATATCTTTCAGGAAGATAGAGTATATCTTTGAGGAAGATACCTAGAAGGGATTAGCTGGGTCGTGTGGAGTTTCAAATTTTAGTTCTTTGAGAAATCTCCACACTGATTTATATAATGGTTGTATTAGATAACATTGTCACCAGAAATGTAGCAGGGCTCCTTTTACACCACATTTGTACAAGTCGTTTTTTGATTTCTTGAATGATTGCCATTCCTTCTGGAGTAGGATGGGATCTTAGCATTGTTTTATTTTGCATTTCTCTCACAGCTAAAGCTAAAATAAGAGTTGTTGAAAAATACAGAGCAAATCTCAAGGCAAGAAGCATCAGTAAATCTGATTTAGACACAGGCGACTCTGTGCACTAATTCAGAATCCCAGGAAGAAAGAACTCAGTACCTTTAATAGCTCTCTTGGAGGTAAATCCCTCAGACCATATCCTAAATCTGTCTGAAAATTTAATCTTAACCTCAGGTTTTTCAAGTGGGATCCACCCTCTTTCAGAAACTGGTTATTATATCAGTGGGTATTTTTTTTTTTGGACAACATGTATTCTCATAAGAGAAGTAAGATATAGGTATTATTTCTACAGAAAGTTTTTATCTTTGGCACTTTTCATGTCATATGAAACCAAGAGAGAAAATCAATACTAGTGTCATAGTGAGGTCATATACCCTTATTAGTAGAAGTTCACATTGTGGAGAAATGTGCCCTTGTTCTGAATGACTCCTTTGGCCAAGGCCATAACCCTGAAAATTCAGTATCTCTGTTAATTAACTAACTATGCATTATGTTGCCATTTCACTGAAGTGCACACTTGCCATTTGAAGTTTCCTGCCACTACATGCAATACTGCAGACTTTGGAAAATCCTTTTTTGCCCCAATATTTTAGTTTCAAAGGGAATTTCAATGAACAGTCCTAATAAGCATTCACAGGATATGCCTGTAAGTAAAACAGGTGACTCACTGCAATGAACATAAATTATACATGTTTCTGAAATTTGTTGGATTTAAATCTTTGGTCGTGAGTCATTGAGATTTGGAGGTTCTTGGGAGAGGGGTGCAGTGAGTTTCACTCTGAGTTTTTCTGACATGTTAAACTTTTGAAAATAATTGAAACAGCCACCAAATCAATAGTACATCATTAATCTTTGTATACAGATGGATTCTGTCCATTTTATTGAATTCGGAATAGGAAAACTTTTAGATTAGACTACAAGGTGGGCAGATTTTGCTTACAGATAAATGTCCAGGAGTTCTTGCAATTTTGTCAGCCATTTAGAAAAGATTGCTCCTTTTCCCTAACCCTTTAAGTGCACCGTTCATGAGAGTTCAAGTCACAAAGAGAAATAAGTATTGTGAAGAAACAAAAGCATATTCAAATCTAATCAGAATATTAATTGTGAAATACAAAGATGCTATAACAAAAGAAGTGACACATTTGCATATGTCCCTTTCCCATAACCTCTTAGGGACTTGATGTGTCATTATCTCCCCAAAGCCTAATGGCTCTATACTTTAAAAACACAGATATACCATCCTTTTTTCCAGATAATCAGTTAGCAGGGTTTCTCTGTGGGCCTGAAGTTGTTGTTTACTCTTGGAAATAGTTACCTTCATGCAAATGTACAAAGATGAAGAAATTGAATTTTTTTTGTTTCTAATATATAAAATACAAAGAGTTTGAATTTTTAATTTGTGTACTGGAAGATCCAGTAATCTAGCAATCATTTGTTTGGCAAGGCTATAATTATGGCACATTAAAGGGTACAGGATCTCTTAGGCCAGAAGTATCAGAAACCATTCTTGTCTTTTATTGTCTGGGTTTCCAAGGTGATGAGAGTATAGGAAGAATTCGAAAGAGATTGGAAAATAAAATGTGATATTGTCACTAACCATCTTTATAAAACAAACTTTTTGCAGAATTTTACTGATCCCAAGTGTCTGAAATTTCCCAGACCAGACTGGCATTTTTCTTAAGAGATACAACCGCTGTAGAAAATTTAAGAAGCTACAAGTAATGGGAAGTTAAGTTGTGATACCTGTAATAAAATAGTTAAGAGAAAAAGTACAAATTTGACAGTCTTATATCTCTGATTCCACCACTCACTGGTGGGCATCAGGGGCAGAAAAGGTGATATGAGCACTGTCAAGAAATAGATGGAAATAATTATAAAGCAAAGGTGCTTTTACAGTGGTTCTAAGCAGGTAGCTCTCTTCTTTAGAACTCCAAAACCAATATTTTTCCTATTTTCTGTCAAGAAGCCTGCAGATGCAAGACAGGAAAAGACTATCAAGAAGAGGGGAAACTTCCAACCTGAAGTTGGTACATTCATTCAAATATGTACATTAACAGACAGAAATATCCTTTAAAATAGTTTATCCTTAAAAAGTCTTAACTGTGCCTAGGATTTAGCTCAGTGGTTCGGTGGCCTGCCTTGCAAGAGCAAGGACCTGAGTTCAATCCCCGGTACCAAAAACAAAAAAAGTCTTAACTGTAAGCATTCATAGATGGAGACAAACCAGTCCTGGAATCAATATACATTTTTAATGCAATTATGGATCTCATTTGGACTTCTCTGGATATAGAGTAGGATAAATACCAAAAGATGGTAATAAGAAAAAATAATTCTCCTTATGTCGATTATGTAAGGATTTGTCAGTGTAATTGTTGTGAGTGTACTTGTGTATTTGCATACCCAAAATTTGTGTTCTCTATTAATGTGTTCATAGTTGATCTTACTATGAGTTCAGTTTTTCTTGTTAAAACATAGGTCTTCAAGAAAAGTTGAGGGCTAGGGATTTAGCTCAGTGGTTTCGGTGTCCGCTTGGCAAGCGCAAGATCTCAAATTCAATCCCTGGTACAGGAAAAAAAAAAAAAAAAGAAAAAGAAAAGAAAAGTCTGAACTGCATAGACCCCAGTAAAATCCTATTGCTCAGAATTTCTTTACAAAATAAGCGTGATCCCTTGCAAGTGATAATATTTACCCACATCTACAGAGAAAATGTGATGAGTAGTGAGCTAATATTCAAGCATAAAAGATTAAAACATATAAACTCATGAGCCTATGGAGACCTGCGAGTGTAATAAAGGACACAATTTCACAAAGAGCTATATCATTTACAATGTATGAAATAAAACACAATCTGTGTGATATAAAATATGGGGTTATGTTATTTCTGTACCACCAATTATGTTCCAACAAATATTATGTTGCTTGAATAAGCACCTAGCATGTGATGAGAGAACATGAATAAATGTAAAGGTTCACTGTCTAGAAATCACGTGTTTGAAAACAGAGTCTTATGTTTTCACCCAGCTGATCAGTCCTAGTATCAAGTCAAGGTCTAGAATAAAGTATATGCCAAAGCTTATTCTGTGTGGCTGTCCATTGGAAGGAAGGTTACCAAGAGCAGAGATGCAATGAGAGCTCATATTGTATTTCAGGAGAGTTGGATGCAGAAGTAAAAATTAACCATGCACAGATCTGAAACATATGCCAAAGTCACTACCTACTGCAATGTGTTTCTTGATAAAAGACTGAGATTGTGACCCTGAGTGGTGGCCTTGCCCAGAATAAGCACTAAGGCTAAAGAGTACCTGCTACTGATAATGGGACCTTCTTGCTCCTTTTTGCTCAGGTCTAGATGCCTGAGCCGGCATTGTTCATGACATACATTTACTTCTGAGATGCATAAATAAGAATGACAGTTCTAATTTTATTATCCTTACCCTAGTAAAATGCCCACTGTCATCCATAAGGACAACATGAGCAAGTCTCTTGGCTGAAGAATACATTTCCTCAGCCATAATATCCCTAAGGCTTCTAAATTTCTATTGTATGTAAATACCACATTTTACTTATTCATTGAGCAATTGATGTGAATTTGAGAGGCTTCCATATTTTACCTACTGTAAATAATAATAATGTTATGAGCACAAGTGTAGCAATATCTCAAGACCCTGCTTTCAACACTTTTTAGGTAAATATTCAGAACTGGAATTGCAGAATAGTATTACAATCTTACTTTTATTTTTTTATGCAACTGTTAGTGTTTTTCATAATATCAGAACCGTTTTACATTCCCACAGCAGTGTACAAGAATTTTAATTTCTTCACGTTATCATAAAGCTTAGTAGCAGTAGAGGTAGTAGTAGTAGTAGTAGCAGCAGCAGCACAGTAGGTATCTTAATGAGTATGAGTTGGTATCTTGTAGTTCGGATTTGCCATTATCTAGTGATTAATGATATTGGGTATCTTTTAGTGTGTTTTTCAGCCATTTTCATTTCTCCTTTGAAGATGGTTATTTAGGTGATTTACTAATTTTTAATTTGGGTTTCTCCTTTTGTTGAGTTTGAGGAATCCTCTACATGCTTTGGATGTTTATTACTTATTATATATGTGATTTACAAATTTTGTATTCCATTCTGTGGGGTTTTTCCTACTCTCCCACTTTTTGATGCCCTATATTTTTTAATTTTCATGAGCTTCAAATTATTTTCTGTGACTTTGGAATCATTTACAGGAAAGCACTACCAAGTCCAATGTGATACATGTTTTCTTCTAAGAATTTCAAAGAACAATGAGCCACATTTAGTTGTGTAATTCATTTTGTGTTAATCTTTGTAAGTGATGTTAGATTAGAGTCCACCTTCATCCCTTTGGACATTGATTGGCCTTACTCTCCTTATGAAACATCATTTGACCATTAGAAAAGGGCCTATTTCTTAGCTCTCGCTTTTATGTATGCATGTATTTGCGTATGTATGTATGTAGGTACGTGTATATGAATGTATTTCTGCCAATATTACACTGCTGTAATTAAGGAGGTAAGTTTGGATATCAGAAAAGATATCAAGATTGTTTTATCTAATCTTGGCTCCTGGAAATTGTTTCTAAGTTTTAGAGTGCTTTTCCATTTGTGCAAAACACAACCAATTGGATGTGGACAAGGATTGCTTTAAATCTATAAATTGGTTTAGGTGATATGAAAAATTTAACAATATTAAGTCTTCCTATCTATGAAAAGGGGAATTGTTTGCACTTATGTGTGCTTCTTTTTAAACTTTACTTTATGAGTACATGTTAGCAGTACATGCATTTTTACCATCATCCTGGGGATGATTACACCTAGTTTCTGTTTTTAATTCCACCCTCCTTCAGCCTTCCTCCTCTAGTTCTCCTTTTCCCCTTTTCATTCGTGTTGATATTATTAACCTTAGTTTATGTTTATAGATCTAATGTCTATGTTCACTGAAGTTATTACAACGTTGTACCTGGCATATCTTCACTCTACCTATTTCCCCATCTCCTCCTCCTCACCTCTCACCCTTGGTCACCTTGAACCATCAGTGAGAGATCATCCTCTTGTTTGGTTCTAGCCTTTCTTTGTTTTTCTTTTAGTTTGTACTTGGCCTTACTCAGATGAGTACATGGTATTTAAGTTTATATGTCTAATTTATTACATTCAAAATTATATTTTCTAGGTGCATCCTTATCCTACAAATGCCTCAAATTTGTCCTTTATAGCAGAAGGGTATTCCATTATATATATAGACACCACATTTTCTTTATCTCATCATCTTTTGATGGGTGGATAGGCTGTTTCCAGGATTTAACTGTTATGAGTTGTGCTGCTATAAACTCTGGTGGACATGCATCACTATAGTATATCTTAAGTATGATATAGTATGATATCTTTCAGGAAGATAGAGTATATCTTTGAGGAAGATACCTAGAAGGGATTAGCTGGGTCGTGTGGAGTTTCAAATTTTAGTTCTTTGAGAAATCTCCACACTGATTTATATAATGGTTGTATTAGATAACATTGTCACCAGAAATGTAGCAGGGCTCCTTTTACACCACATTTGTACAAGTCGTTTTTTGATTTCTTGAATGATTGCCATTCCTTCTGGAGTAGGATGGGATCTTAGCATTGTTTTATTTTGCATTTCTCTCACAGCTAAAGCTAAAATAAGAGTTGTTGAAAAATACAGAGCAAATCTCAAGGCAAGAAGCATCAGTAAATCTGATTTAGACACAGGCGACTCTGTGCACTAATTCAGAATCCCAGGAAGAAAGAACTCAGTACCTTTAATAGCTCTCTTGGAGGTAAATCCCTCAGACCATATCCTAAATCTGTCTGAAAATTTAATCTTAACCTCAGGTTTTTCAAGTGGGATCCACCCTCTTTCAGAAACTGGTTATTATATCAGTGGGTATTTTTTTTTTTGGACAACATGTATTCTCATAAGAGAAGTAAGATATAGGTATTATTTCTACAGAAAGTTTTTATCTTTGGCACTTTTCATGTCATATGAAACCAAGAGAGAAAATCAATACTAGTGTCATAGTGAGGTCATATACCCTTATTAGTAGAAGTTCACATTGTGGAGAAATGTGCCCTTGTTCTGAATGACTCCTTTGGCCAAGGCCATAACCCTGAAAATTCAGTATCTCTGTTAATTAACTAACTATGCATTATGTTGCCATTTCACTGAAGTGCACACTTGCCATTTGAAGTTTCCTGCCACTACATGCAATACTGCAGACTTTGGAAAATCCTTTTTTGCCCCAATATTTTAGTTTCAAAGGGAATTTCAATGAACAGTCCTAATAAGCATTCACAGGATATGCCTGTAAGTAAAACAGGTGACTCACTGCAATGAACATAAATTATACATGTTTCTGAAATTTGTTGGATTTAAATCTTTGGTCGTGAGTCATTGAGATTTGGAGGTTCTTGGGAGAGGGGTGCAGTGAGTTTCACTCTGAGTTTTTCTGACATGTTAAACTTTTGAAAATAATTGAAACAGCCACCAAATCAATAGTACATCATTAATCTTTGTATACAGATGGATTCTGTCCATTTTATTGAATTCGGAATAGGAAAACTTTTAGATTAGACTACAAGGTGGGCATATTTTGCTTACAGATAAATGTCCAGGAGTTCTTGCAATTTTGTCAGCCATTTAGAAAAGATTGCTCCTTTTCCCTAACCCTTTAAGTGCACCGTTCATGAGAGTTCAAGTCACAAAGAGAAATAAGTATTGTGAAGAAACAAAAGCATATTCAAATCTAATCAGAATATTAATTGTGAAATACAAAGATGCTATAACAAAAGAAGTGACACATTTGCATATGTCCCTTTCCCATAACCTCTTAGGGACTTGATGTGTCATTATCTCCCCAAAGCCTAATGGCTCTATACTTTAAAAACACAGATATACCATCCTTTTTTCCAGATAATCAGTTAGCAGGGTTTCTCTGTGGGCCTGAAGTTGTTGTTTACTCTTGGAAATAGTTACCTTCATGCAAATGTACAAAGATGAAGAAATTGAATTTTTTTTGTTTCTAATATATAAAATACAAAGAGTTTGAATTTTTAATTTGTGTACTGGAAGATCCAGTAATCTAGCAATCATTTGTTTGGCAAGGCTATAATTATGGCACATTAAAGGGTACAGGATCTCTTAGGCCAGAAGTATCAGAAACCATTCTTGTCTTTTATTGTCTGGGTTTCCAAGGTGATGAGAGTATAGGAAGAATTCGAAAGAGATTGGAAAATAAAATGTGATATTGTCACTAACCATCTTTATAAAACAAACTTTTTGCAGAATTTTACTGATCCCAAGTGTCTGAAATTTCCCAGACCAGACTGGCATTTTTCTTAAGAGATACAACCGCTGTAGAAAATTTAAGAAGCTACAAGTAATGGGAAGTTAAGTTGTGATACCTGTAATAAAATAGTTAAGAGAAAAAGTACAAATTTGACAGTCTTATATCTCTGATTCCACCACTCACTGGTGGGCATCAGGGGCAGAAAAGGTGATATGAGCACTGTCAAGAAATAGATGGAAATAATTATAAAGCAAAGGTGCTTTTACAGTGGTTCTAAGCAGGTAGCTCTCTTCTTTAGAACTCCAAAACCAATATTTTTCCTATTTTCTGTCAAGAAGCCTGCAGATGCAAGACAGGAAAAGACTATCAAGAAGAGGGGAAACTTCCAACCTGAAGTTGGTACATTCATTCAAATATGTACATTAACAGACAGAAATATCCTTTAAAATAGTTTATCCTTAAAAAGTCTTAACTGTGCCTAGGATTTAGCTCAGTGGTTCGGTGGCCTGCCTTGCAAGAGCAAGGACCTGAGTTCAATCCCCGGTACCAAAAACAAAAAAAGTCTTAACTGTAAGCATTCATAGATGGAGACAAACCAGTCCTGGAATCAATATACATTTTTAATGCAATTATGGATCTCATTTGGACTTCTCTGGATATAGAGTAGGATAAATACCAAAAGATGGTAATAAGAAAAAATAATTCTCCTTATGTCGATTATGTAAGGATTTGTCAGTGTAATTGTTGTGAGTGTACTTGTGTATTTGCATACCCAAAATTTGTGTTCTCTATTAATGTGTTCATAGTTGATCTTACTATGAGTTCAGTTTTTCTTGTTAAAACATAGGTCTTCAAGAAAAGTTGAGGGCTAGGGATTTAGCTCAGTGGTTTCGGTGTCCGCTTGGCAAGCGCAAGATCTCAAATTCAATCCCTGGTACAGGAAAAAAAAAAAAAAAAGAAAAAGAAAAGAAAAGTCTGAACTGCATAGACCCCAGTAAAATCCTATTGCTCAGAATTTCTTTACAAAATAAGCGTGATCCCTTGCAAGTGATAATATTTACCCACATCTACAGAGAAAATGTGATGAGTAGTGAGCTAATATTCAAGCATAAAAGATTAAAACATATAAACTCATGAGCCTATGGAGACCTGCGAGTGTAATAAAGGACACAATTTCACAAAGAGCTATATCATTTACAGTGTGTGAAATAAAACACAATCTGTGTGATATAAAATATGGGGTTATGTTATTTCTGTACCACCAATTATGTTCCAACAAATATTATGTTGCTTGAATAAGCACCTAGCATGTGATGAGAGAACATGAATAAATGTAAAGGTTCACTGTCTAGAAATCACGTGTTTGAAAACAGAGTCTTATGTTTTCACCCAGCTGATCAGTCCTAGTATCAAGTCAAGGTCTAGAATAAAGTATATGCCAAAGCTTATTCTGTGTGGCTGTCCATTGGAAGGAAGGTTACCAAGAGCAGAGATGCAATGAGAGCTCATATTGTATTTCAGGAGAGTTGGATGCAGAAGTAAAAATTAACCATGCACAGATCTGAAACATATGCCAAAGTCACTACCTACTGCAATGTGTTTCTTGATAAAAGACTGAGATTGTGACCCTGAGTGGTGGCCTTGCCCAGAATAAGCACTAAGGCTAAAGAGTACCTGCTACTGATAATGGGACCTTCTTGCTCCTTTTTGCTCAGGTCTAGATGCCTGAGCCGGCATTGTTCATGACATACATTTACTTCTGAGATGCATAAATAAGAATGACAGTTCTAATTTTATTATCCTTACCCTAGTAAAATGCCCACTGTCATCCATAAGGACAACATGAGCAAGTCTCTTGGCTGAAGAATACATTTCCTCAGCCATAATATCCCTAAGGCTTCTAAATAACATGGAAGCTGAAAAAAAGTCACTATGTTGTATTTCTAAAAATACACTTTGTTCTGAAAGAGCTTTCTGTAGTGCTAGAGAAAGGCACTCTAACTGATGTTTATAGACAGTGGGGCTGGACTCCTAATTGATGCACAGTCAACAGTTTGGCATTAATTGTAGTCATGAGTGAAACAAAGGTAAGGGGTAGGGTATCTTCACAGTGGTTTTGGAAGTCTGTGGGCTACTGGATTATAGTCAAATGGCGTCCAGGAAGACTGGCCATGCACACTGGTAAAGCAGCAGTGGGTATAATTTAAGACAGTTTTAGGAGACTTCAACACATGAAATACCCACATCTGGGGGCTGGCATTGGTTCATGAACCACAAATTTGTAATTCTGTATCTAAAATCTTGAACAGAGAAAAATGGGCTTACTAATGGGTGTTGTTTCCTTCACAGAGAATTGAGAACTAAAAAAAGACAAGCATTAATTTGTAATATGGTGTAAAATTCTGTTAGTTTTGCCTTGTCTTGCTTATTTTGGATTTGGATTTTCTTTATCTGATGTACTTTCCTGTACACACATTCCCCATTTTTACCAAAGCAAAGGATCCTAAAGTTGATGAACAACTGAGGCCTGATCTCTACCCCTACAGTGACACAGAAGGCCCTAACTTCAGTTCCTGTCTAATAGAGCCTCCCCTCCCTCTTTCTCCTGCATATTATACACTAGAGAAAAACTGTCTGTAATTGTAGAGAGCAGAGGCAAATTATGTAACCTTGACAAAAAATTGCTTTTCCGAACTGAACTTCAGTCTTCTATCACTAAAATAGGAATAATGATATCCTGCACTGCCTTCCTTACAAGATTTTTGTAGAGATAAAATTGTCAGATTTAAAAGGTTTCCAAAAAGTAAATTTACTCTTTTGAATTTACTTACAATTATAAGATGATACATGGTAATATCTTTAAATGAACCAAATTTAAATGAGCTTCTTACCTGTGTGAGTGCATGCACGTGTACTCCTATAGCATTCCTTTCATGAGATAGGAATATTTCATATGCGGTTTTCTTCAAAAGAATAAATATATCTATAAATACATTTTTAAAGACAAAAAATATTTCTTACTCTAAGAATGCTCTTAGCACTATGTGGAAGAAATTGTGAAACAGGTAATTGGATTTGTATTTCTCTGTGACTCTGCTTGTAGAGATCACCTCTATGTGAGATGCCCCAAAAGCCACTCATCACAACAGAAGTACCCCTGCCATTCTTCGTCCAGAGAACCCCTTGGTAAATTACTGCCCTAGTAAAAAATTCTAAAACTTAATTGAGGAAGATTTTTATTATTAAAAAAAAGCCACATTATTCAAACCGTATGCTCCTAAAATAATAGGACCTAAATCGAAAGAATATTTTTGGAGATAAAAGAAATGAAATCAGTGTAAGAGGGCTGTGGTTTTTGCAGTAAGAAAAAAACAAAAACCACGGATACCTCTTTCTGTTTGAAATCAATCAAGAAAATGTATGATTTGGGGGTATGTCATTGATAGAATATTTTCATCATGTCACTGGGAAAACAGCTCTTTTGGAAGGAAAAGGATCATTTTCTCCTAATCAAAACATCAGAAAATAATATCCTTTTTTGCCTCCTGGAAATTTAATGGTCTACCTCCTCAGTTGCAAAACACATTTCCTTTCCTCGGGTCAAGAGAAGAAAGTCTTTCTGTGCTGCAATTCTTTGAATTGTTTTATATCCTGTAATGCTCCAACAAAAAGTAAAACACATGCATTCATGAAGCTTGACTTACTGCGATCTTCCAAGAGCTCTCGAGAGGTCCTTGGAAGGGTAATTCTATGACGTACAACGTGAACAGTACCTTGGTAAACAGATCGCACTTGGTAGCACACACTGTCCAATGCCATGTATCAGAAATGTTTGTAACTGCACAGTTTTATTCATTTACTCACACAGCAAATGTTTATGAATAACTAGTGCATGCCAACAATAGAATTATACCTGCAAACAAAATCACTGCCTTTTTGGAGCTTCTGGTGCAGCACAAGCAAGGAAATTAATAACAAGGTATTGAACACATCGGATAGGGTCCTCTGCTACCAAGAACGTGGAGTATGATAAAATAACTGAGGGAGGTGGCAGAGGCTGTGGTTATAACTGGTAAGAGAAAGCCTCTGTGACAAGGCAAGATTTGAGCTGTAGGAAATAACAGAGGGCGCCAACTCGGAGGCAAGCGTTGTGGGAAGAAAGAACAGTAAATTGCAGCAGTCAAAGACCTGAAGGAAGAAGTGCTCTTTCTGCATGTGAAGAAAAACAGAAAGCCATTGTAGGAGGATGACAGAGAAAGAAAGGGTGGTAACCCTAGATGCATTGGGTTGGTGTCTTAAAAGTCAGAGCAATGACGCTCTCTCAATCAGTTGGCTGGAAAGCACTGTAGCGGCAGCTTATGTGGAGGACTGGTAAAAACTAGTTTATATTTTGGAATTCATGATTTTGAAGCTTCTTGAAAAATAAATCTTAGGGGTCCTCGAGTGCGAGCAGAAAGAGGAGCTCAGGGATCCGTTCGGTGGGTTGGGTGATAACTTGAATTACAATGGAAGAAAGTAAAAGAAATGAGGGGATAAAACTAAGTAGACTCGCGGATTGATTAGGTGTGCAGAAACAGTGTTTAGAGTGCGTAAGCAAGCAGAAGGAAGAGATGAGTCTAAAAACGTTGGCTTGGGGACAGGGAGAATTACAAGTTTAGTTTTGAAAATATTGTTTGAGATGCCTTCTCTATATGTAAATTTCGAGAAGACAGTGGGTGTTTAAGTATGGAGGGCTAACAAATTAAAAATAAAGCTTCAAGACTTGATGAAATCACATAAGGAATGAGTACATAGAGTGCAGATGTCCTAGAACTAAACCCCAGGGCACTGCAAACTTTAGGGCTTCAACTAAGATCATTCAACAACGGAGCCTGAAAAAAGAGTTGTTTGTTAAAAGGGAACCTTTAGAATTGTAGCCAGGTAACAAAGTAAGACGATGTTTCTGTTAACTATATCATCTGTTTGGTAAAGTAACAAGAAATGAGAAAACTGACCCCCAGATCCTAAAGTGTGCAACCTACTGGCGATTTTGATTACAGCCCTTTCCGGCAAGAGGTAGGGAAAAAGGCCCGAAAGAGTAGAATCAAAAGAGAATGAGCTTTGCTTGCAGTCAAAATGAAGATTTTTTTACCATTCTATTTAAAAGAATCAAAGGACCACAAAAGACACACCCACTGTCTTCTCAAAAAAAGAAAAGCAGACAACGTACAATATTTGAGACAATGATTTTTAAGGCCCTTGTTATCAGGCAATGAAGAACAATGTAAAAGCTGCGCTCCATAGTTGCTGCAGGTCAGTGTCTTGAGACTTCCTGGGCTGCAGCACCAGGCAAAGGGTGACACAAGGGACAGACTGACAGGAGCGTGACTCCAATTTGCCTGGGACTTTTCCAGTCTAAAAACTGAAAGGCCTGCACCCCGCAATACCCTTCCCCCCAGCCTGGGGTAGAAAATATAGTCACTTTATCAAAATAACGAATTGAAATGAAAGTGAGAATTCAGAAAATAAAGCAGCTGTGGTTCACGGAAAAGAAGAGAGGAGAGACCAGCATATACACCTTCTGAGTTCTGAAAATTCAGCTGAAAATTTTCAGCTGAAAACGGATTAGAATATACCTGTGAGAAAACTTTCCAGGGCGGGGAAAGAACCAGCTGAAAGGGTTAGAGGGAACAGGATGTGGCAGTCAAAGAGGGACAAGGGCTGTGTCTATTCTTGCCAGACAAGAAGAAGTCACACTTTACAGGGCTGTGGTAAAGCACTCCGATGTGTCTTGTGCAGAATGGGGAAGCCCTGACTAAACAAGTGCGAAGAGAGGGGTCAGTAAAAATAAAAGGACTTATAAGTAACTGCATTTCTGAATGCAGCCAGGAATCGAAAAGCACACAGAAATGTTCAGCACCGTGTGCAGTAAAATTCATACTAAATGTCAAAAACCAAGTGGACGTTTAAAAAGTGTGTAAAACAATACACAATTTGGGGGAACGTATCAAAACAAACTCAGAACCCATATAGCTGTTAGAATTAGCAAAACATTTTTAAAAAGTTATTATAACTGCATTTGAGAGACTGAAAAATTAAGTACAGGCATGAAAGATATAAAAGAAAGATGCAGATGAAACTTCTACCTATGAAAACAATTGCTCATACACAGAAAAAAAAATAGAGCTGGTTAAAAAAAGATAAGACTGCAAAAGAAAAGGTTAGTAAATTTTATGATATAACAAGAGAAGTTATCTAGTAGGAACAGAAAGCAAAACAATTTAAAATACTGAATAGAATTATTCTGTCAGAATCAGTGAATTGAACGCTCAGGGTACATAAGTCAAGACAGGTAAATTGAAATAAAGAAAAAGAGCTCAAAATACTTTGCCTCACAGAGTACAGTTCTATAGCATCAACTTCTAGGTGGACAGTTAAAACAGAAAACTTCAATAAATTTGGGTGTTTCATAAAAACAGAGAACAGCTCTTATTTTTTGTACTTCATTATTTATCTAGATGTTCCAGTCCTCCCACTAGGCTTTTAAAGGCTAGCAAACACTGACAAATTATGTCTTCAACAGAACTACAACCGTACTTTCTCAAACAGAACAAATAAAGTACATTGTTGAACTAACATTAGTATGCATTCCCTTTTTGTCAATTACAACATAAAACAAATATTGTTAAAATATTGATAAAAGGTTTTATATATATATATATATATACAATTTAAAAGCTCAAATATTAACAGAAATTCACATTTTTTGCAAGAGTTTGCAAACAGCAAAAAATTACATTTCAAAAAGAATAATAGATTTAATAGATACATAACATCCCATATGTATAAACTAACAAAAGTTTTTAAAATTTTATGAATGAGAATTAGATTAGGCATAAAAGTCATCCTTTTAAAAAGATTTCACAACTTAAATAATATGTTCAGTGCTTTATGTGCAAAGTAAATGCAACATTTTATAAAATGTTTTCACTAACCTTCTAATACTTTTATTCATTTCCTCCCTGTTAGACTGTTCTCCAAAGTACAAACATTAAATGAGTTGTAAGACATTTTCCTGAACAATGTATGAAATGAAAGACATACACAACATATGTTTTCAAAAGGGAGGTTTTCAATAACAGCATAAAATAAGATCTCTGTAAAGCTATTAAATGCTCATCATAATATTGGTGAAAATCCATTGAAAAGCAAATAACATCAAATGCAGATCTAATGAGTAACGGACAAATATGGGATATGTAAATGTAAAATGAGCATGGAATAAACATAGAAGTTACTTTCTGTATTTAAAATGCCTGAAGTAATAAATCACATAACTACTAGTGTTCATGGTGCTTGGAATTTTAGTTCTGTGTAATACTAAAGTATGCAAGTATGAAGTGGATATTCTGGCACCTGATATCTATAACCTCCATGTATTCTGATAGGGTCCTGTCATGGAAATACATCAGAAGACTCAGTTCTGTGTGGAAATACCAGTTGGAACAAATGATAAGCTCCAAGGAAGTACAAGTGATATACACAAAAGATCGCACATGTTCAGTGCGTGCAATTTCATATTGAATGCAAACATGTGACAGTATTACCACCATCAGTGTAATGAGAATATTCATCAACTCCACAAATTTTCTTGTGGCTCTCTCATTCTGTGTGTGTGTGGATGTGTGTGTGTGCGTGCGTGCGTGCACATGTGCATGTCTGTAGAACACTTAAACTGAGATGTATCCCCTTGGCTTATTTTTAAGTGCACAAAAGCAACTTGTTAACTTAGGTACTCTGTTTTATTTTTATTTTTTTCTTTTAAATTGAATTTATTGGTACACTCTAGGTAGACAGTACAGTTACATTCATATTGGGATCTTGTACCTTTACATACCAGGTCTTGGTTCTCATTTTTTCCCCTTGTCCCCACCCTCCCTTCATTCCCTCCTCCCCTCCCCATCTTAAACACTTTAATTCCATTTTTACATTTTCTCATATTTTTTTCCTTTTCCCTTATTCCCCCTTCCCTATCCTTCTCACTGTCCCTACACATTTGGTGTTTTTCTTCCTATTTCACGTTGCTATTTATCCCGTTAGGGTCTTGAGTACTATTTTAGTTTTTCACACTAGAGAAACTGTTTGGTATTTGCATATGTGTGACTTATTTATTTCACTTAGGAGTATATCCTCAAAATGTACCCATTTACCTATGAATGAATCTACTTTCTCATTCTTTATGGCTGAGTAGTATTCCATTTTATAGAAAAACCACATCCTCTTTATCCAGTTTCCAACTGATGGGCAGACAGGCTGTTTCCAAGTTTTAGCTATTACAAACTGTGCCACTATAAACATAGGTGTGCATATATCACTGTGGTATGACTCTTTTAATTCTTTTGGAAAGATACCCAACAGAGGGATGGCTCGGTCAAATGGAATCTCTAATCCTAGTTCTTTGAGGTATCTCCACATTGACTTCCATAGTGGTTGCACCAGTCTGCACTCCCACCAACAATGGAGAAGGGTTCCTTTCTCCCCACAACTGCGCCAACATTTCTTATTGTGTGATTTATTGAAAGCGGCCATTCTTTGTGGGGTGAGGTGGAATCTCAGTGCTGTTTTCATCTGCATCTCTCAAATGACAAGCGATGTGGAGCACTTTTTTGTATCTTTACTTGCTGCTTTTACTTCTTTGTCTGAGAAATGTCTGTTCATTTCAGATGCCCACTTTAGAATTGGGTCTTTATATTTGGGGGGGCTGATTGTTTTGAGTTCTTTATATATTTTAGATAATAGTCCTTTGTCTGAGGAGCAGCTGGTAAAAACTTTTTCCCACATTGTAGGTTGTCTCTTAGGTCTGTTGATGGTTTCTTTTGCAGTGAAGAAGCTTTTTAATGAGGTGAGATCCCAGTTGTTGATTCTTTCTGCTAATTCCTGTGCTACTGAGATTTTGTTCATAAGGTCTTTTCCTATGCCAATGTCTCAAGAGTTCTGCCTAATTTACCTTCCAGCAAGTTTAGTGTTTCTGTTTTAATATTTAGATGTTTAATTCACTTGGATTTTAATTTAGTGCATGGTGAAAGATAAGGATTTAGTTTTAATCTTTTGCAGGTTGAGATCCAGTTTTTCCAACACCATTTATTAAAGAGGCTATCTTTCCTCCAGTGGGGACTGGCAGCTCCTTTGTCAAAGCTGAGGTAGCTGAGTGCATCTGGAGTTGTTTTTGTGTCTTTCAATCTGTTCCACTGATCCTCAGGCCTGTTTCTTTGCCAATATCATGCTATTTTTATCACAGTGGCTTTGTAGTATAGTTTCAAATTGGGAATTGTTATACCTGCTGCCATGTCTCTGTTGCTTAGTATGGCTTTTGCTATTCTACATCTCTTATGGTTCCAAATGAGTTTTTGGATTCTTTTTTCTAGTTCTGTGAAGTATAGTGTTAGGATTTCAATGGGCATTATTGAATCTGTATAGTAGTTTTGGTAGTATGGCCATTTTCACTATGTTGATTCTTCCTACCCAGGAGCAGAGGACATCTTCCCATTTTTTAATGTCCTCTTCAATTTCTTTTTTCAGAGTTCTGTAGTTTTCAGTGTAGATGTCTTTTGCTTCTTTTGTTAGATTGATACCCAGATACTTCATTTTTTTGGGTGCTATTGTGAAAGGAATTGTTTCCCTAATTTCTTTCTCAGTGAGTCTGCTATTTGTGTACAAGAAGGCTGTTGATTTTGGGGAGTTGACCTTGTATCCAGCTACTCTGCTTAAAGTGTCAATTAAGTCTAGAAGTCTTTTGGTGGAGTTTTTTGGGTCTTCAATGTAGAGTATCATATCGTCAGCAAATAATGACAGTTTAACTTCTTCCTTTCCTATCTTTATTGATTTAATTTCTTGCTCTTGTCTAATTGCTATGGCTAATGTTTCCAGAACTATATCGAAGAGGAATGGTGATAGTGGGCATCATTGTCTTGTTCCTGATTTTAATGTGAAGGTTTTCAGTTTTTGGTCATTTAATATGATGTTGGCTGTTGGTCTTTCATAGATAGCCTTTATTAAATTGAGACATAGACCATCTATTTCAATTTTTTGCAGAGTTTTTATCATGAATGGGTGTTGAATTTTGTTGAATGCTTTTTCTGCATCTATCAAGAGGATCATGTGGTTCTTGTCCTTGACTTTGTTAATATAGTGTATTATATTTATTGATTTACATATGTTGAACCATCCTTGCATCCCTGGAATAAATCCAACTTGGTCAGGATGTATGATTTTCTTGATGATCCTCTATATTCTGTTTGCTAATATCTTCTTAAGGATTTTTGCATCTATATTCTTTAAGGAGATTGGCCTGTAGTTCTCTTTTTTAGTTGTATCTTTCCCAGGTTTGGGAATCACAGTGATATTTGTTTCCAGGAATGAATTTGCAAGTATTGCTTCTCTTTCAATTTCCTTGAAAAGTCTGAAGGGTATTGGCAGTAGATCTTCTCTAAATGTCTTGTAAAATTTAGTAGTGAATCCATCAGGACCTGGGCTTTTCTTTGTTGGTAAGTTTTTAATTACATTTTCAATTTCACTGATTGTGATTGGGGTGTTTAAAATGTTTTAATCTTCATTGTTCAACTTTGGTAATTCGTAAGTATCTAGAAATCTGTCCATTTCTTCTGTGTTTTCCATTTTATTAGAGTATAGGTTCTCATAGTATGTATTAATGATCCTCTGGATTTCTGTGAGATCTGTTGTGACTTCGCCTTTTTCATTCCTGATTGCATGAATCTGAGCTTTTTCTTTCCTTTTTTTGATAAGTTTAGCTAAGGGTTTATCAATTTTATTTATTCTTTCAAAAAACCAACTCTTCGATTCATTTATTTTTTGTATCATTTTCCTAGTTTCCATTGCATTGATTTCTGCTCTAATCTTTATAATTTCCTCTCTTGTTTGAGCTTTGGGATTTTCTTGCTCTTGTTTTTCTAGGAGTCTAAGAGTCATCATTAGGTTGTTTATTTGAGCTTGCTCTGTTTTCCTAATGTGGGCATTCAGTGCTATGAATTTTCCAATTCAACTGCTTTCATCGTGTCCCATAGATTCCTGTATGTTGTATTAGCAATATTTGTTTATTTATTAAAACTGTCTGATTTCTTCTTTAATTTCTTCGGTGATCCACTGATTGTTCAGGAGAGTGTTGTTCAGTTTCCATGTGTTTGTGAAGTTCCTACGGTTTCTTATGCTATTGATCTCCAGCTTTATTGCACTGTGATCTGATAATATACAGGGAATAACTTCAATTCTTTTGCATTTATTCAAACTTGTTTTGTGCGCTAGTGTGTGATCTATCTTGGAGAATAACCCATGTGCAGCTGAAAAGAATGTATATTCTGATTTTGTGTGGTGGAACACTCTACAGACGTCTAATAAGTTCCTACATTCAAAAGCTTGGTTCAGTTCTAGTATTTCATTGTTGATTTTTTGCCTAGATAATCTGTCTATATGTGATAGTGCTGTATTCAGATCCCCCACTACAATTGTATTAATGGTTATTTGGTTTTTCATGTTACTTAATATTTGTTTTATATAGTTGGGGGCATTTATATTTGTGCATATATGTTTATGATTGTCATTTCTTCCACTTGGATTTTTCCCTTTACAAGGATGTCGTGGCCTTCTTTGTCTCTCTTAGTTTTGGTTTGAAGCTTGCTTTGTCTGCGAATAAGATTGCTACCCCTCCTTTTTTCTGATCTCCTGTCACATGCAGAATTGTTTTCCATCCTTTCACTTTCAGTCTATGGGCTTCTTCTTACACTAGGTGTGTTTCTTGTATACAACATATTGTTGGATTTTGCTTCTTAATCCATTCTGCCAATCTATTTCTCTTGATTGGTGAATTGAGGCCATTGACATTGATAGTTAAAACTGATATGTACTGACTTATTATTGTCATGTTATTGTCCTTTTGTTGACTCTTTTATTATTTTTTGTCCTCTCCTTTTAATTTTTTGCCTTGGCTATTTGATTTGCTCTGTTGGACCTTCTGGTGTTATGATCTTTGTTGTCTTTTTCTAGGATATTGTTTAAAATTCTTTGTAGTGCTGGTTTAGTATTCATGAAGTTTCTCAAGTGTTCTTTGTCATGGAAATATCACATTTCTCCATCCATTTTGAAAGAGAGTTTTGCAGGATACATCAGTCTTGGTTGTAGATTGTTTTCTTTTAGGACTTGAAATACCTCACTCCAGGCTCTCCTTGACCTGAGGGTTTGTGTTGAAAAGTCTGGTGTGATTCTGATGGGCTTTCCTTTGCATGTGATTTGTTTCTTTTCTCTTACTGCTTGTAGTATTTTGTTCTTCTGTTGGGTTTCTGGGATCTTGATTATTATATGTTTAGGTGTAGATTTTTTTTTGACAGTGGCTAGTTGGTGTCCTATATGCCTTGCTTATCTGTATGTGTAATTCTTCCCCTCTATTTGGGAAGTTTTCCATCATTAATTCTTTGAACAGCTTTTTTAAGTCATTTGCATTTTCTCCTGGTACTTCATGGATTCCTATCAGTCTTATGTTATTCTTCTTTGCATCATCTAGGAGTTGTTGGATACATTTCTCATGCTCCCTTACTGTTTTTAAGAGACCTCTCTTTTCATGGTCACTGTCTGCTATCCTATCTTCTATATCTGAGATTCTATCTTTGCAATCTTTTATTATGTTGCATACACTTTCAATAGAGTTTTTAATCTCCTGTATATCTGTTTGAATCTGTTTAATGGATTCCATTTCTTTCCTGTGGTGGACATTCATTGTTTCCATTTCTTTCTTATGCTGGGCCTTCTTGGCTTCTATTATGTTCCTAAGCTCATCTATTTTTTGTCAGTTTCTGTTCTGGAGTCTTGAACCATGTCTTTCATTTTGCTCACCATCTCTATGGTTATCTGGGAAATAATTTCTGTTTTGAATTTTTCTAGAGCTTGATTTATCAGTGTTTTTACTTCCTGTGCTGTGAGTTCTGAGGGTCCTGAAGGTTCACTATCTGATTTTTCATCCTC
>NW_022900933.1:6436116-6467250 GCF_012274545.1 Fukomys damarensis
GTGTTTTTATAATTGAGCAAACAACTCATCAAATCAATCCCTATCCTTTATCCCTATTGATACAATCAGGAACATAATAGGATCAATCACCACCCTTTATAGCCCACCACGCCTCTGCAGACTGCGTCCAAGAACTGGCTCAGTCAGGGGCTCTAATAGCTGGGGGTGGGGGTGCAATGGTGCTCAGGGGCGCCCGCGCAGCTATCCTCCTGGCGCTGTGTCACAGCCAATCAGTGGCACCCGCTGGAAACAGCACATCTCCAGAGGAGGCCAGTAGTACAGGCCGGACCACACAGCAGAGGTGGCTCTGAGTCCAAGCCGAGGCGATGATGTAAAACTCACCCTAGGTACTCTGTTTTAAAGCAGATCTTTAAAACTGACTTCATACACCTGAAGGTTTACATTACCTGTTAGACAGTTCCTTTTGTCTTTTACTTCTGTGTCCTTGTACTTGCCTTGCTAGCCAATGTTTCTGTGAGGTTTATGATATTAGATATCTCAAATCATACATTGTGTTTCATTGACAATAATTCACTTAGCACAATGTTATATGGGTTATTCCTGTTGTTGCACATGGTAGAATTTCCTTCTTTATAAGACTGGGTATTTTATTGTATGAATAAACCATCATTTCTATTCTCTCATTTGTTCATGGGCATCTGGGTTGTTCTTATTTTTCAACTCCTGTTCAAAATGATGCAGTAAACACAGGAATACAGGTATTACTTTAAGATCCTGATTTCAATTCCTTTTTGGTGTATACCCAGAAATAGGATTGCTGGTTCCTATGGCAGAGACATTTTTAATTGTTCTAAGGAACCTCTGCATGATTTTTTAAAATAAATTTATTGGTACATTGTAGGGATATAGTACAGTTACATTCATCATTGGGATCTTGTACCTTTACATGATAGGTCTTGGTTCTCATTTTTTCCCCACACCCCTGCCCTCCCTTCACCCCCTCCTCCCTTCCCTATTTACAAAGATTATGTTTACACTTTTTCCTTTTCTCATATTTTTTCTTTTCCCTTATTATCTTTCCCCAACCCTTGCCACTTCCCCTAGTCCTTTATCCCTTTTCTTCATATTTCATGTTATCAATTACATAAATCTAACCTTATTTACACTTTCAGTTTTTCACACGACAGAAACTACTCAGTATTTACACATGTGTCCTATTTATTTCATCTAAGAGTATGGCCTCAATATGCATCCAGGTAGCCATAAATGTCTCTAAGTTACTCATTCTCTATCACTGAGTAATTCTCTATTTTATAGCAAAACCACATCTTCTTCATCCAGTCTCTCGTTGATAGGCAAATGGGCTCTTCCAACTTTTAGTTATTACAAACTGTGCTGCTATAAAGATTGGTGAGCATATATCACTGTGGTGTGACTCTTTTGGAGTGATACCCAGAAGAGGGATAGCTGGGTCAAATGGAACCTCTAATCCTAGTTGTTTGAGGAATCTCCATTCTGATTTCCACTGTGGTTGAACCAGTCTGCACTCCCACCAACAATGGAAAAGGGTTCCTTTCTCCCCACAACCCTGCCAACATTTGTTATGGTGTGATTTCTGGATAGCAGCCCTTCTTTGTGGGGTGAGGTGGAATCTCAGTGCTATTTTCATCTGCATCTCTCAAATGACCAGTGATGTGGAACATTTTTTCTTATGTTTACTTGCTGCTTTTACTTCTTTGTCTGAGTAATGTCTGTTCATTTCAGATGCCATTTCTGAATCAGGTCTTTATATTTGGGAGCCTGTTTTCTTTTTAATTCTTTGTATTTTCTAGATAGTAGACCTTTGTCTGAGGAGCAGCTGGGACAATTTTTTTCCCCACACTGTAGATTGTCTCTTAGCTCTGTGGGTGGTTTTTCTTTCACTGCAGAAGCTTTTTAATAAGATGAGATCTCAGTTATTGATTCTTTGTGCCAGTTCCTGTGCTACTGGGATTTGTTCATAAAGTATTTCCCTATGCCAATGTCTTAGAGAGTTTTATCTACCTCATTATCCCATAAGTTTAGTGTTTCTGATTTAATATTTAGATTTTTAATCCACTTTGATTTTAGTTTAGTGCATGTTGAAAGATAGGGGTCCAGTTTTAATCTTTGGCAGGTTGAATTCCAGTTTTTCCACCACAATTAATTGAAAACGCTGTGTTTCCTGCACTGAGGATGGCTGGCTCCTTTGTCAGTGATGAGATAGCTGAATACATCTGGGGTTATTTCTGTATCTACTAATGTATTCCACTTTCATCACAGTGGCTTTGTAATATAGTTTCAAGTTGGGGATTGTGATGCCCCTGCCATGTCTCTTTTGACTAGAATTGCTTTTGCTACTCTAGGTCTATTCTGCTTCCAAATGAATTTTTGGATTGTTTTCTCTAGTTCTGTGAAATATACTGTTGGAATTTCAGTTGGGATTGCATTGAATCTGTATAGCAGTGTTGGTAGTAGGACCATTTTCACTGTGTTGATTCTTCCTACCCAGGAGCAGGGGATATTTTTCCATTTTCTTATATCCTCTTTGATCTCTTTTTTCAGAGTGCTGTAGTTTTCAGTGTAGAGGTCTGTTGCCTCCTTCATTAGATGGATTCCTAGATATTTCATATTTTGGATGATATTGTGAGAGTAATTGTTTCCCTAATTTCTCTCAGTGATTCTGTTATTTCTGTACAAGAAGACTATTGATTTTTTGAGTTTTGACCTTGTATCCAAATTTCATTCCTAATTGCATGGATAGAAGCCTTTTTTTTCCTTTTTTGATAAGGCTGGTTAAGGGTTTATAGATTTTATTCATTCTTTCAGAAAACCAACTCTTCTCCTTGATTTTTGTATCATTCTCTTAGTCTCCATTGTATTGATTTCTGCTCTGATCTTTATAATTTCCTTCCTTGTATGAGCATTGGGTTTGTCTTATTCTTCTTTTTCTATGATCTTAAGTTTAAGCATTAAGTTATTTATTTGAACTCCCTCTGTTTTTCTAGTGTGGGCTTTCACTTCTATGAATTTTTCACATAGAACTGCTTTCATTGTGTCCCATAGATTCCTGGGTGTTGTATTGACATTCTCATTTATTTGTAAAAGCTCTCTAATTTCTTCTTTAAATTCCTCTGTGACCCATTGGTTCTTCAAGAGAGTGTTGTCCAATTTGCATAAGTTCATGAAGTTCTTGCAGTTTCTTATTTTGTTGATCTCCAGTTTAATGCACTACTGTCTGGTAATATACATGTGCTAACTTCAATTCCTTTGCATTTACTTAAACATGTTCTAGATCTAGTACCTTTGCACCATTTGCTGCAATAGCTGCACAATTATACATTCCTACTGACAGCATTGCGAGGGCTCAAATTTTTCCAAGCCTTTGCCAATGCTAGACCTTTTGCTTTTGATAATAGCCATCCACACAAGTGATATTTCAGTGTGGTTTTGATTTGTTTTCTTTCATGATTAGTGATGTTGAGCAAATTTTTCACATGCCTATTGGCTGCTTGCATCTCTTCTTTGTAGAAATGTCTACTCAAGGTCTTTGTCCATTTTAACTGAGTTGAGTGTTTTGCTATTGAGTTGCTGATGTTTCTCACATAACCCTCATTAGTCATAAATATTAACCATAATTAAATGTGTCATTTACAATCATTTTCTCCCATTTCATTAGTTGCATTTTCATCCCTTTGCTAATTTGCTATACAGAAGTTTTCTTTCTTCTTTTTACTTTTTATTTTCTTTTTTTTAATGTCTGCAAGCTTCGTCTCTCCATGCTTTTAATATCATATCCAAGAAGTCATTGTTGCAACCACTGTCAAGACACAAAACTAAAGACTTTTGATTTTAGACACAAAAACCAAAGACTCCTAGAAGAAACATATGAGTTAAGTGCATTTTAAGTGCAATATTATTTTCCTTAGTATCAAAATATGCTATATCTATTCCATTTGTAGCTGTTACAATTATGCAAAGTATGCGACCTGGTAATGATATTTTTTCAAGACTCCTACGGAAGCTTAGCAGACTCACTCTTGAAGCCACTATGACATCTGATAGGAGTGAAAAGTTAGGTCATGTTTCAGTTCCACTGCCAGGTTGAACAGCTTTAAAAATCTCAGTCTGATTCAACTACAAGTCATGTCTGTGGCCAAGGGAGTCCTTGAAATACAGCCACATTTTAGGATTCTTCTCCAAAGGCAAAACTGCTTGCTGTTAGAGGTACTGTATCACTTTTGTCTTATGAATTGTACTGCATCTTTGTACCTCATCTCACCTTCATTCAATACTGTGACAACAACTGCTGAAGACCCATGAGACCTGTAACAAACAGCAGCATAATTGAATGCTTCATAAAACTTAGTTTTTAGGCCAGCTGTGATGGTGCACATCTGTAATGCCAGATCTCAGGCTGCTGAGGCAGTAGGATCACTATAAGTTTGAGGCCAGGCTGGGCTACAGAGTGAGTTCAAGGCCAGCCTGAATTATAAAGCAAGACTTTGTCTCACACACACCCACACACACACAGACACAGGAAAAAAACTGAATTTTTCACAAGTCTTAACTAGTCATCAACAATTTGACTGAATGGTAGTGCATCATCTTCCAAAGGTTATAATCCTTGCTTCTCCACAAGAACAGTTCTGCAGACTTTGCCTATTCTTCCCATTGCAGTAAATTCATGCTTCAGTTCTGTCTGGATTTGTTTAAGCTCATGCTAGTCAGACTGTGCATAACAGAAAATAGCATAATCTTCCAAGTGACTACGACAGGGGTTGAGCCATTTATTCAATCCGTGCTAATTTAATTAAAAGACATCTAACCAAGCTATAGAAGAACTGTAAAAATTAAATACATGAATGATGTAAATAGTCTCCACTCTAAATTCTCAGTGCTGAGTTTGTCAAGTTCAGAGTAGCAGGTAATGAAGTGAACCCCCTAACAAGCAGCAGAAGTCTTGTGCTCTGGGAGGTCAACATAAGAGTTTCACAAGTTTGAGCCCAGAGTGAGACCCTGTCTGTACCTTAAAAAATATAAGAAATGCATGGGGATGTAGTCTATTGTAAAGGCCCTAGCATGAGAGATACAGGGCGGGGGGGATAGTGGAGTGGGGCAGAGAGGGAGGGCAGCAAATCTTCCACATAATAACACTTAACGGATACAAAGAAAAGACACTGGAGTTAACCCCATCAGACTCAGAATTCTTGTAAAGTATTCTACAAATTTCAATTCAACAGTGCCCAGGTTACTCATTCTTGTAATTGCTTTTTGGTGGAGTAGTGACAAAACTCACTGGTTCATTTGTGTGTGTAACGCCTGAAAAATGCTGTGCCTGGCAGTTATGTCCCTTTGCCCTTCAGACACTCTGTGAATCCAACCAAATACAGCACAGAAGAGAACATTTTCACCCACTGGAGCCTGAGCACTTATCACACAGCTGGTCCCCAGGCAGGAGCAGCAGTACAGCTGGAGACGGGGCACCAGGCTCTACTGTGCAGTGACCAGCTCCAAAGATTGTGTTATCCCATGCTGGCCTATAGCAAAGGGGAGCATCATATGCATATCAAAGTTCAAAGTTTAGTTTTTATCCCAAGAAGTAATATCTGAGAAATGAAGGAATTCACAACCGTGTTATGAAGAAATCTGGTGTAAATTGAACCAATTTAACCAGGAAACAGATCTAATGGATGGAAATGAATGTCTATATGTCTGGAAGGAGAAGTACAAGGATATACACAGGTTGAGTCAGTGTGCCCATGAGTGCCTTTTGGGTTAAGCATAAAATCCGTTTCCAGGGGTAGACCAGATCTCCTGGCTGAAAACGATAATTTCCCATTATTTTAGAATAAAGTCTGGACATTTTACCATGTCATATGTGGTCTGGCTACTGCCTAATTTTTCACCCTACCTTACACACATTCTTCCGTTTACCTCAAGCTCCAGGGGTTTAAGTTCCTTGGTATAACTCTTAGGTGCATAATTTTCTACTTCTGTCCCTTTGGTACAAAGAGTTAGAGAGTGGCTTCTTGCTCAGGTCTGAATGCTTTCCAAAATATCTTAGCTTTCTTGCTAGAAGGAATATGATTACAACGCATGACTGGTTTTAGAGGCCATCCCAAAAACGATGGAACTACTTGTTTTTACCACCAGTACTAAGAGAAGGGGTCAGACTGTTCCTTAAGTTATGGAGCCATCTGCCATACTTCCCAACTCCCAGGAGAGCCTGTGAGCCTTGTGTCACTGTGTGGCCTTTCCATTCACTGCTTATTGTGTTTCTGCTGACGACTTCTGCTCCAAAGGTTGCTGTCAGCAATGCAGAAGTCTCTAGTCAATGGAAAATTTATTTTTAGAAAGCTGTATTCTCTTTGTATGAAAAATCATACCCCACAGTTATCCTCCAAAAGCTTCTTAGGTATATTTACACAGAAGTACATTTTTAAAATTTTATTCAGTCTGACTAGGACATTTTGCCATGGTTCTATAATTCCTGGGATTAAAGATAAATGAGATTCTTCGTATGATATTTTGAGCACCGTGGATATAAACTTGCATATATAATAATGGCAGGGAATAAAGAATAAAAAATAAAACTGCCTGTCAAGCAGGAAGCAATTTCCCCGACTGATGTTTTAGTCAGGGTATTAAGGGATAACTGAATTTTCATATAAAAAGACCTATGACCTGCATGGGTGGTTTCCCTCACTTTTCCACGTCTTTTCCACACATATGGTGTCCATTCCTCCAGTTGAATTAAGAAAGGAAGTGAGGAAAGCATGCATTTTCTCTGTATTTCACTGCGATAGTTTCCTAAGCCACCAAGAATACCAAAAGTTTCAAATTCTCCCTCTTCTTTAGCAAGTCTATTTTATTACTTCTCTTCAATTTTCTTCTTCCACTTCAGCCATCAACTTTATCATCATGGTCTTCATCTGTTTAATCGTCATCATCTTTAAACTAACATTTAGATTCACTACTTGACCTCAAGGGTCTCCTCTTTACTTTTAATCCACTCTACACATTCTGTCTGCTCGATGGCAGACAACTGAGGTGTGAGGGATTCCAGTAAGCCACCATCTTCCCATGAATTCATCCTGAACTCACACTGTCATACCCCTCTTTTGTTGACTTTGCTACCTCCGCCCAATTTCTATGACTTTCCATTGCTGCCACAGACACTTTTGAGACACATGCAGCCCTCTGTCTTCACAGCCCCTGCCAAGATAATACCATCAGGAGTGCTCTTCTTGACTCTTCCCATTTCTCCCTCACGGAAAAGAACTGACCTCACTCCTTATGCTACTATTTCAAAATGGAGCCCACACACTTTAGAAAGCATGACTGCTGTACATGTTAGACTCCGCCTGTTCACATCTTCTTCCCAGGAGAATGTGGCCACAGCACAATGCCTCCAAAGCTGCATCTATTTTTCTCTGTTCTTTTCTGCGAACTCGTAATATCTGTCCCTATCTTGCTCTGGGAAAGTGGGGTAATCGATATGGAATTGTTTGAAGCTACTGACTTTGGGGAATTCTAATTTTCAGTTTATAGAGATAAATTACAGACACTTTATTGTTAATCTCAATTCACCAGTCCTTTTGTAACCTTAATTTCCTCCTTTACAGAAGAATAGATTACACAGAAAGCATTTCTATAAGCCTATTTCTCACTTTCCAGGATTTCAGTTTCAATGTATTTGGAATTCAGGACATGCTTATTGGGATCCTACTTGTAAAGATTTTAAAATATTTTCCATCACAAACTTCTAATTTACTGTCTGAGTCTTAGCAACCTGGATGTCACACATTACCATCCTCAAATGAGGAAATCAGAAAGAAAAGGATTAAATGTTTGCATGAGGGCTGGGGATTTAGCTCAGAGGTTCCGCTGCCTGCCTTGCAAGCATAAAGACCTGAGTTCAATCCCCAGTACCAAAAAACAAACAAACAAACAAAAAATGTTTGCATGAAATATGTATACTAAAATATATCCTATGGCTTGCAAATTTGTACAAAGATGCAAAAGAGATTTACAATACTATCTTGAAAAAGGTAGAAGGGAAGCCCTAAGATTCTAATGAGAAATGCATGAAAAGTGAAATATAATTGGACAACTAGTATTTCTAATTTAAGGTCTGTACCACACAAGTAATATTCCCATACTTATACTATTATTACTTTTTATTTTAGTAAACAATAATAGAGAAATAATGGTTTTATTGTTGCCCATGCTGATTATTTCCATGTAATAAATCACTCCTACTTTAGTGATTTTAAATGTCAACAATTACATGATGTCTTATGGTTTTAGGGGCTAGAAATTTAGAACAGATAAGAGGGGACAGATCTGGTCAGACAATGACAGTGTTGGAGCTGGACCAGCAGAATGTTGGAATATATAGTAGCTGGCCTGTGTGTGTGCGTGTGTGTGTGTGTGTTTCTATGTCAAGTAGTTCCAGAACTTTCCCAGTTTCTTGTAAATAATGAGAGGAAGATAGGGATTCAAGGGAGGGGAGGAGAAAGGGAAAAAAGGAATCAAGATACATCGTGTACAGGTACAAATTCCCTACGATGAATGTGATCATTACATATATCGAAATTGTACCAATAAAATTAAAACTAAAAAATAATTTTAAAAAGTATTGGGATAAATGCTATAGACAAGACAAGTCAAAAGGAGAGGAAATGGGGCATAAGAAGGTCTCTAGAGCAAGGCTTTTCTGAAATCCAAGTAGACATAATTCTTATTCCTTGATTAGAACCAATCCTAGGACTTTCTAGGACCGATTCCCTTTAGTTCTTGGTTTCATCTTATAGGTTCTTGGTTCAATCACTCAAATCATTAAATGATCAATTTAATCATTTTTCATATCCTTTCCTGCCTGTAGAAATTTGAGGATCTGAGTACATTTTGCTTTCTGTAGTGTCTTGTCCACACTGACACAATTTCATATTTTAAAAATGACATCAGATTTTTGTGTCTCAATCTACAGTTTATTCCGTTAGTCACAGACAAACTCCTAACTCTTTTTGCAATAAAATCTTCTTTACCTTGAGATCCAAGTCAGGCTTCTGTGGGAAAACACTCAAAAGATTCTTGAAAAGTCAGACTTTGTGAAGATGGGAAGAAGTTTGGGGATGGGGATAGGGAAACAGGAGGGTAAAGAGAAGGGGAAGTAAATAATATTAAGATTTGAAGTGTACATGGACAACTCACCAAGATGAATGTGATTGTTATGTATCATAAGAGTATGCTGATAAAATATTCTTCCAGACACTATTATTTAATAGAGAAAGTCTGTATTAATGTTTGATAGTGAAGGTAGGCTCTTAAATTTTGATGTTTGAAAGGACCAATGTGGCATCAAATTTAATTTTTCTGAGGTTTTAACAAGAAATCTTCATAGGCCCATCCCAGATTTGGTGCCTTCTCTGATATATTTTAGGGCAAAGTATCAAGTACTGGACTACTGTTGAGTATTTCATTATTTAATTTGTATTACCTAGAAAGTCTAAGAATGAGAAATAATTTATTTTATAACTCAGAGGTCCCTGGGTCCTTTATTTTCCTTCAAATTTTGCTTGCAAATTGAATAATTCCTTTTCTATTTCATCTGTACCTAATCATACATGGCTAAAGGAAAAAGCATATGTCCCTCATTTCCTTAGCCAGGGCTAACAGTTTATGAGGCACATTTCCCACTTCCAACATTACCACAAAATAACATTAAGCATTAAATGAATTTCCTTTTCTCTAGCTTCAAATGGTATTTGTCTCCATCCTTTAAGCCTTCTCTAACCAGCTCATTGAGGCCCATTCAGTATCTGTTCACAGTCTCCTTGCGTCCATCCTTCAAAGTCCTCTCAAACTGAATGCTTAGGAATACAGACACTACCCCTCTGTGAAGTTGGGCTTATGCTTTAAAATTTCCTCAATAACGTTAGCTTACTTTAATCATATTTTCTTAATAAGGTCTTAAATTTCTCAATTATGAGACCTCCTACAGAGATGTTTTAAGAAATTCAACTCTCACCTGGAATGAAAGAACTACAGTATCGATTTAATAGCTTTATTATAGATTTCCAAGTATCAGCTCATGTGAAATTATTGTTTTACAACCATCTCCCTTTGGCCTTCTTGCTGTTTTGAAACACTATAGCCTAGACCCGAACGATCCTATTTTTCTTACACATGAGGTTTTTTTCTCTGCTCTGCTGGCTTCTGACCATTACCTATTAAAATACAAGCCGTTTGAAAGAACTTACACTAAGTAATATGGCTTTTGAATAAGCAACTCTGACCTTGTGCTTTGAAGAGCTTTTCCATTACACAATTAATCTCTTTGCCCTCATAAAGGACCTCAATTTAAAGACATTTCATTCTGTCACTCGGCACAAATATCTTGTTGGAGTTATGTGTTGATTATAACAAATGAAAGAGCAAATTATGCCTGCTTAACATTAACAGACTATATTCCAATCCCATTGGTTTCTTTTAGTATTTCTGCCTAAGGAAGTACACAAAGTCAACATGCATCCATACCTTTGTAACAACAGTAAGTCATGGAGACAAAATTTTGGTTTTGTGCTCTAATCACTGATATTTTTTTGTACGGGGATCGAACTTGGAACCTTGTGCTTGCAAAGCAGATGGGGGAACAACTGAGCTAAATCCCTGGCCTAATCATTGATATTGTAAAAGCTGTCCAGGCTTTTGTATTAAAAAAAAAATGTTAAGTAGCTGAAAATATAGCTCAGTCCTTGTGAAGAGTCTACTCGACATGCATTGCATGGAACATGTATTACCACTTAATTTCACTGTCCAGCATCCATCAGAGACATCTATGCTATCACAGCAGGAGAGTAGTGAACAAATTTAAAATGAAGATTCTTTCCTTAACTCTTACTCCCCTAATGAGCACACACTTTAATTTCTAGTTGAAAACCTAATGTTATCTGATTGGTCAGAAGCAGATCTGCCAACGTATTTAATGGGTACTAAAGCCTTCCATGACTTTCTCTTCCACTTTTTAAAATATGAAAAGAAAAAATTTAGTTAAAATAAGCACTGGGATTTTGAAAGGCTTTTATTATTCAAAAGATAACAGAGTCTAAAATACACTTAGCTCCTACTCATCAAGTAATTTTGCTCCCACAACTCACAGCATTGTGTACTTTAGGCTCCAATCACAATATTATATATTATTAGACAATATATCTTGTAATTATGTAAATAATGGATTAATTGCTATTACCTGCCTCTCTTACCTTCTCTATCCTATTTGTTAACTAGAGCCTCAGTTGTTGCTAGGTTCTTACTCAAAGTATAGATCAGCAAAACTCAACTACATTAAAACATGTCTGCAAATAAATTAAATTTCTGGAAAATGAGAGAAGAAACAATCAGGCAGGTGCTTTCCTTCTCCTTCCAAAATGTTAGAAGGCACCATAGGTTCATTCCATAATCTCATTCATTCATTCAATAAAATTTATTTAGTGTAAATCCTGTGACATCCAGAGGGGCCTTTGTACACATATATTCATCCTGGTTTTTAATAACTACAAAGGTCTTGGATTTTCATTACAGGACAAGTCAGAGATCACGCAACATCTCGATCTTGAGTGGTTCCCAGAAAGTTCTGAAAGAAAAACTCAAGAAAAATCATTGTGTTTTTAGTGAGTGTCAGAAGTCAAAACACAAAGGCAGTTAGTTTATAGAGAAATTTTCAATTTACAGAAGAATAAATTTTAGTTTAAAAATCTTTTGCATTCCTCCATACGTTCATATTATATTCCTTTTTTCATTTTTTCCCAAAAATTTTTAATATTTACATGAGTCAAAAATTGTTCAGTGAACTTGTGTAAAAGTCCTTAAAATAACTTTAGTCTTTTAGTGTTTCAGCTGAAATGACGATCACGTTTATTCCTAAAGCCTTGCTCACCCGTGTGTCCATTCATCTACACACAATGTCTTCATTTGTAGTTTCATTCTTCAAAACTTTGTATATGAGATTTGTTTATTGACCTTTACAAAGAAATGGGGAGGGATATAAAATATGTACCCTTATTTTAGAAATTGAGCCATACTTAAATTTACCTAGTTAGAAGATATTCAAAAGAGGGCTGTATTTAGAAGCACAACTGCTATCAGTGACATGGAATGAGTACTTTTTTATAGAGTTTAGACCTTATGCAACTTTGAGAGCCACTGGAGCAATTTATAGGGGGTGTGGGTTCTGTATCTATCACTGAGCCTCTTCAGTCAGCCAGAGTGGCAGACAGCAATGAAGACTGGATGTGGATAATAAGACCAAGGTCAAACCAGAATCTGCAAGGATGGGTCAAAATACAAAGGGCAACGGGAAGCTATGAGACAAACTGGAACTTGTTTCTGGCTCTTACCATGACCAACCTTAGTGCCATGAATATGCAGGAGAAGCTGGTGCCTTCACCCTGGAGTCCAGTACCCACCTGTACATGAGCTGAGTTGCTTGGTGCCCTGCATCAACCTACAAAGCTCCTGCATTTCCACCTTCCAAATCTTGGACAGAGTATTTTCCAGCACCTACGAACACTCAGAAGCATTCTAGAAAGATGTCTCAGCTAGGCTGGCCTAGTGTAGAGCTACAGCAGAGAAATACATGGTGAAATCCAGGGCTCCCACGGAAGCATCGGCTGAGGTCCAGCACTGCCTACAGAGGGAGCAAAATGCAGAAGACAGACAAGAAAAACTGCATGAGATGTGATGACTTTTGATGGTAATGATATAAGCAACACCTTGTTTAAAAAGTAGTAAGGAAACTGTAATTTGGCTTATGCACAAGGCATATTTCAATTGAAAATTAACCCCTACTTTGACCTTCCCTAGCATTCATTATTTATGTTATTGTTTCAATCAACTACTCTTTTTAGGCAGTCCTTAGTAAGTAAATATAATCTTGAATATAGTCAGACAGACTATATTAATCATCAAATGGCCATCATTCTGCTTTGCTTCAATGAAAGTAATTATATCCCCACTTTGAGCCACTGGACCTCTGACCCTATGAAAAGCCAGTGCTTGGCTAGAGAACAGTGTACTTTGGCCCCTTACATTTATGATTTATTGAGCACATAACCAAGGCAGTAGATGAAATTTCAAGTCTTTAGAAAATAATGCATTACACGATATTCTATTTTCCTTATTTCCAAAATACATATCACATCTCCTGGTTTCTTTCCTGCCTCCCAATTAATTGGGAACTGAGGCCCAGGAAGCATAGCCAAGCCTAAAGTTTGCATATCATATTGTCTCTTGGCGGTAGCAGAGAATAGAGGAGCTACAAAAGATTGCATGTCATGGGGAATAAAAGAAATCTGTGTCAGGCAATTTTACATGAATCAAACAGACAGATAAAAAGCAAAAAATTCAGGCTTACAGAAATAAGGAAAACCCAAAAGGAGGGATTAGAGCAGATGGAGAAATAGGAATAAAAATAGAAATGAAAGACACGCCCCAAAACCTGTCAAGCAGGTTTCACTTTGGGGTGAGGACAAGGAGAGTTTTGCTGTGAACTTCTGGAACAGCCTTGTGGACTCATGTGGAGAGAGCTGGACTACAACCAAGCACAAACAGTGGCAATTACTATACAAAAACTCTGATGGAAAGTACCGAGAGGCAGGGGACAAGGGGAAAAAAATGAGAACCAAGACCTGTTATGTAAAGGTACAAGATCCCAGTAATGAATGTAACTGTACTGTATACCTAGAATGTACCAATAAACTCAATAAAAAGAAAAAGAAAGTACAGAGAGATTCAAAGTCAAATCTCACAAAGGCTGAAAAATAAGGACCAAAGCTTTGTTGCTCCTTGTGCACAGTTAGACTTCCAAGGCTTATCCAGGTATGCGCACTAGGACCACAGGAAGTCAGGCCTTCCCTCCGGCTGTGGGACAGAGACCATTCTAACCCACCAGAACCAGATGTAGTTTGTCCTTCTCTATAGCTGAGGTCATTCTAAAATTTAAAAGGGACTTATCAATGCAGAAATGTAATATCTGCAATTTCTTTTCCACCATGACTGGTACGACTTAATAAGTCTTTTCCTAATCAGCTAGAGTAGCTTATGTTTGCTGGAGAAGCGCAGAAGAGCCGTGATATGAATACCTGAGGACTAGCACCGGAGCTTTCCCCTGGAGTAGTATTGCCTTTAGAAAGACCAGGTGTGGTGGTGCACGCTTGTAATCCCAGCACTCTGGAGGCTATAGCAGGAGAATCACTGAAAATTCCAGGGCAGCCTGAGCTACATAGTGAGGTCAAAGACAGCCTGAAACACTGGCGAGACCCTGTCTCAAAAAACAAAACAAAACCAAAAAACCCCAAAACTAATAAAGGATGCTTCTATTTTTTTAAGTGTTAACCTAAGATTTTCTCTTCATTCAGCCTTTTTATTTCTTTTTCTGGGAGAAAAAAAATGTTGGGTATAAAAAAGTCACGTGTCAGAGCCTCCTAAGGAATCTTCTGAGAGCTTAGAGAAAGGATGGAAAATTCCTTTATGGGAAATAAAAAGCTAAATTTACCCTGAAGCCACCCAAACATGTCCTGAGGATTCTCGTCTTATTCATTCACTGGTGGAATTCACAGGGCTGAATTGGCAGGTAGACTGAACAGGGCCCACCTGCAAAGAGGTGGAAAAGTAGAGAGAAAGCATCGTATGAGAAGGCTAAGCGGACCCAAATTGACAGGTACAGGGTGATAGTTTTCACTTTAATATTCCTCGTTGTCTCCAGAGTCCTTTGCCTACTCTCCAGGGAGGGAGAAAGGCATAACTGAAACGCCTGTTTCAATAAATTCCGTGATGGTTTAGGACCCCTTATTAACCATGTGACGCGGAAGGGCTTGTGAGATCAACACCCTTGTCACAGACCTTCTGAGGATGTAACTTCACGTATCCTTTTAGCACTCCCGTGTGAGTGCCAGGCAGAAGGTGGTGTCTTCCAGAGCCATGACAGTCTAGGAGCAGACTTCTGTTTGTGCATACCTGAAGAATTCCCCCTGGAGATAAACCAAATGCTTCATTTTGAGGAGTGAGAACTATCTTTTCAAAGTGCCTGGACATCTTGTATCGGAAACTGTGAGCAAGTGACAATTTGAGTCTTTATTGTATGCATAACTCTGCCCAGGCAGATGAGCTTGGAGATATTTTGTCCTAATGCAACAAATGACTACAAACCAGGTGGTTCAGAACAACAGGAATGTTCTGTAGATTAGAAATCCAAAATCAGGGTATTGGTGGAATTGGAGGGGAAATCTGATCAAGGGCTCTCTCTGGCTCCTGGTTGTTTCCAGCCATCCGTGGTGATTGCTGGTTTGTGAATACATCGCTGCAATCTCTGCCTCAAAGTCCAGGTAGCATTCACCACTCTGCATAAATTTTTGTGTATTGTCTTCTCTTACTACAAGGACACCAGCCACTGCTTTAGGACCTACCCTAGTATAGTCCAATCTCAACATAACTAATTATGTCAACAAAAATCCCAGTCCCAAATCAGATTGTTTTCTGAGGTTCTGGTGATGTGAATTTTGAGTAGAAACTAATTGACCCATTATGGATTTTTCTCATAATTATTCTAAAAATGTCACTCTTTCTCTTGTCCCCAGCTTCCCTCCCTTTTCAAAAGCAGAAAAGCAATATGACTGCTGACTTGTTGACAAGTGCAGAGTCAGAGGGAGTTTGGACTTAGTCATCTGTGTATTGTGGACAATGACTTGTATCGTCAACTCTGTCAGAAGGTTTAGACATTTGAAAGTTGTATCTCAAGCAGCAACTCTGAGTCCCCCAAGGAAATGAATGTTCACTTCAAGTCACAGTTGAAAAAAAACTTAGCAAAATCCATCACTGTATTTTCATCTATCAGATACATTTATTGTAGGAAATTCTACTTTTTATTACTCTAAATGACAATTGTCTCGGTCTCCATTAGGAAGCCCAGAATGTCTTTTACACAGAATTCTATTTTAATGGTTCATTTTGGATGTTTCCTGATAGTCAGCATATTAAAAGACAAAGAATAAAGGTCATATTAGACTTCAGAAGAAGAGTCCAGGGAAGCTGCCCACATCAGTGGTTTGAAAGGACAATGAGAAGAGAGAATCATTTGAGACAAAATAAAAGATGACAAGAGAACACGAAATTCTAAAACACCTGCTCAGTTTTCCAGTCCAATCTGATGATAAAAGGAGAAATCCATATACTACAAAGTTATATATCACATCCTTCAAATTATCTTGTACCCCATCTTTGAAGGAAAGGGCAAGGGACCAAAGTCTTCTTTCCTAATACCCCCATGTGCAGTATGAATAATCTCCTGCATATCATCTCCTTGAGGTACTTCATATTAGTCATGATTATGCTTTTTTCTATCAATTTCTTTCCTTATTATTGATCAGAAACTAAAATTGCCTAGTTTTGTTACTGGAACAAAGATGTTCCTACTTCTGTACAAAGATGCCTTTAAATATTTTATTTGCTAGCATAGACTCATAAATGCACCAGTTAATGTAAAAAATGAGAAAGGGGGAAAAGTCTTAAATAAGCAATGGCTGAGGAGGTCACTTGGCGTTTCATTAATATACATTTTCTGCCCTAATAAACTAAATTCTCTGAGGCCAAAAAATGTGTTTCATCTATATTTGGGGTTAGCTTTTGGTATCCTGCATAACATAGACTAGCACTCGCTGAGTGCTTGTTAAATCAAGTTGAAAATTGTACTTAGACCATACACTATTTTTGCAAACAGAATGTCTTATTTGTATTCCAAAGAGAAATATTGGACTATTTTCCTTGTCCCTTCAGGAGAGCAGTGGTGGAACATAATACCCAAGGACACCCACCATTATCCTGAGGCTTCTTTGGCAGTGACCGACTCCATGCCTAGACCTTCTATGAGCATCTTATTTCAGGTGGGCGGGCTCTCTAGGCAGGAACTTGGTACTCCATTCTACAAAGTTGAAGAAAGCCCTTAGAGTAAATTTAGGTTTTATTCTTCATTCTAATCCTGCTCGGAGCTTTGAAGGAACTGTTAATTATCCTTTATTTTATTTATTTCTGCTGTGCTTTTTCACTACTGCCATTTCCATAATTATTATACATATCAGTGTATTCTAACTTCGAAAAATATATCTAAGTGCAATCATTTGAAGTATTGCCATCAGTTGACTATTGCATCCCTAGTTTAAATACTGATCAACAGGAATAGGGATGGATACACTGCATAGACAGGAAAACCTATGCTGGTAATTTCCTCTCTCATCCACTTACATGCCTGAGTCCTAGAATTCAGCGCTTATCTCAATTTCTGTCATTCAAAACAAATGAAGAAGAGGAGGGAGAAATCCTGCAAACAACATTCACCTGTTATTGACAAGACAAATTGTGCTTTTGTTCATGCTGAAAACTAGGGTCGCCAAAGGGACAAAGGGAGAAGTGAATGCTCCTGGCAGGTGAAGGAAATATCAGTGTTAAAAAACTGTAATGTCTGCTGTTCATATTTTTCTCTCTCTGCTTCCAGCACCACAGGAGACAGAGTCTCAGGGCTGGGATCTTAATCTGGACCTGAGATCTGCTCCTCTAATTTAGAGCCTTTTGAAGAACTTTGCTCTACCTTGAGTTTATTTCAATGTTTAAATAAAATGTGTATATAAGAATGTTCCAGGATTTACAATATTTCTGAAGCTCCTAGAGACAGTATCACTTAAAGCCCAGAGCATGAAGTACATTGCTACTACTAGCTCACATTCACATTCAAATAAACTTCTTATATTACAAAACTGACTCTCCCAAAAGCAAAATAATAATAATAATAACAGCTATACATACAATCTAATTTCTTATTACTCCTGATCTGTCAGAGGACCGTGGTTAGGCATGTTAATTCTAATGCAACAATTATAAGAAATTTGAACTGCTTCCATTACAATTATTGGCAGTGTTATAGTGTCGACGGGGTTATAATAGTTTGAGTTAAACTCATTCTTATAAAAACTGCTTGCTTGATAAGAACACAGAATTGACTGGAACTGCCATTTTTAATTGGAAAATGATGGAAAGTTTATATCATCTCATGCAGTATTACTTCCATTAATGAGCTCCATTTCTATGAAAGGATAAATAAATACAAAACAAAGAAAACTACAGGGACATCCCACACTTTTCTTGAACTTCCTAGCTGCTCATTGAGATGGTAAAATACACTAGCAGCTTATTTAGAGAATAAAATTGTTTTCCTTATACCATGACCTCATGGAGAATACTATGAGGCCTACTATTACTTAATACTATTATTATACTTTCTACTAACATTTACTTAAGATGTAGTTTTTTTATTTAAACTGGAAGGAGATGTGCAAAACCAGAAAGGCTCAAGGTGAAGTCAGGAAATAGATTATCCTTGCAATTATGTGTCACGGCCTTTGTCGTGTACTATTTAGGCTTCATTGATAGTCTGACAAGGAATCTTTCCATAATGGCCCCCAAAAAACTGACAAAACCTGCCTGATTGTAGGCCAAGGACAAATCACTGTACTTACTACTATCACAACAAATATCTGTTAATTGAAAAGATTTTTTAAAGATACTGAAGAATCCCATGACTAAAACGCCTTTGGGGAGGTCACCTGACTCACCTGAAAGCATGAGGTATCAACACAGTTGTACATGTAACCTGTTTAGAAAATGAATATTCCAATTATAATCCCGAGTTCTCAATGAAATGTTCAAAAGCTTTTTCATCTGGAAAATTATTGCACCCAATCAAGAATCTGTAGGTCTAAGTGAAATTACTCTTGCTTTTGCATTGTTATTCTCTGCAAGGATCTGGCTCTTCTATCGCGTGATGAAAATGAATGCATCAATACATTAGAGAGTGACTCTGGAGAAAATAGCTCCTGAGACCAGAGCTCTCCACTCTTATTCATCCACCCACCGTCCACATCTACTCAATTCTCCCGCTCCAGCTTTTGATCACAATTACGAATAGAATGACCACGTGAGGTCATCCAGTGAGGTCCATCTTTACACACATCTAAGAGATAAATACTTTTCTCTTACTATTTGCCCTTTTAATATTTTCTTTCTGGATAACTTTTTGAGGGAAGGGGAGTAATTGATATTGTTCCCATTATCAAGAATAATAGCATGGGAGAGGGGCAGCTGCAAGGAGCTTGCCCGGGACCACAGCCCAACTCCTCCAGTCCTTGGCATAGGAATGGTGAGAGGAGCAGCTGCATGCCTACAGCCCCCCCCCATATGCCTCTGGCCTCCTGGCTGGGCTGGTACCTGGATTCATACCACAGAGGCACAGGGGGTCATGAAGGCCATTGTTCTGAGCTCTAGACTCCATTTTTATTTAATTCACACAGCTAAAGGTGAAAGATTGATAACTAGTACAAATTGTCATTTTTTTCTAAACTGTGCTTGATGCTATTGTATTGTTGATTGTATTAATTGGGCTAAGGTGTTGTGATTAATTTAATCAGTTGTCCTTCCTGGTATAATGAAAATGAGATTGCCTCAGAGTCATTAGAGACTCAAAACCTAAAGACAAGCTATAACAGGGAGATCAAAGTATTAATCCAGTAATTAAACCAAGGACAGTACCAACAACAAAAATAGAAATGAGAAGACATTCAAGTGAGGTACAAGCACTAACAAAGGCTGCTTGTTCATCAAAGGCAAATTCTGAAAAGGTGGAAAAGTCTGATAACCGCCTGGATATCCTAAACTAATAGCACAGGAAGTAACAAAACAGATGAATGAGGCTCTAGAAAACTTCAAAACAGAAATAATTTCTGAAATAACTACAGAGATGGTGAACAGAATGAAAGACATGATTAGAGACTCTAGAACAGAAACAGACAAAAAAATACATGAGCTCAGGACCGTGATAGAAGCCATGAATGCCCAACATAGGAAAGAAATGGGATCCGTGAAACAGATTTAGACAGCCAGTAGATTAAAAACTCTATCGAGCCCTCCAGCCCAGCACTTCCAAAGCAGCCCAGCAGTGTTTGTGCCCCACCCCCACCCTCCCACAGGAACAACAGAAGAAGGGCCTCTCTGAGGCTCCTGGATGAAAATTGAAGCCCACTGGAAAGCGAAGAAAATCTGTGATAAAGGCACCCCACACCACCATAGTTGCTAAGATGGAGGGACCAGCACCTCACATCGGAACCTGGTCTAACTTCAGGGGAAAGACAGCTGGAACCTGCAGTAGAACCTTGCAGAGTTCAACCCAGCAGGAGATCAGAGATCTCAGCTTGGACCTTGCAGCCAGAAATCAGCCTGGACCTCAGGGCACAGCTGTTGGCTTGCTGAGACGAATGAACTTAGACCTGCATCTCCTTCTCACGTTGTCTGTTGTGTCAACAGAGGCGCACCCTGAAGGAGGCCCTCTATTTCTATTTGTATTATTTATTTTCAAAGTAATATTTTTCTCTTATCTTCAATCATTTAAAATTTTTTCTTTTCTCAATTTTTCCTTTTTTATAATCTTTTTATTACCCCCCTCCCACCTTTATCTCAATTACTCTCCCTTTTTGTTCCTGTTCTGATCCTAATTCAAATTTTTTTTTCTTTTCCTTTTCTTCTCTTTTTCCTTCTCTCAAAGCCATTAGGTTTAAAAGAAAGTGATTACACTCTCTAGTCTTCCTATTGCTGTTAGTTTGTTCTATTCTTGGGTATATTTTTTTCTGTCTTCTCCTCTTCTTTTCAACAGCTCCCTAGAGTTTGTGTGATCTTTCTGTGTCCTCTTATCTTACTTCTCACCTTTCTCTATCCTATCTATCTATTCCTCCCTCCCCAACTCCTTCTAAATCCCCATCCTGAAGGTAGAGTTGAAGAGATTATTCACTATAAACATATTTTGGGCTGATCTTTGATTTTTATTTAATTCAGAACAGTTAAAGGTGATAGATTAATAAATTACACAAATTGTCATTTTCTAAGCTGTGCTTGATGCTATTGTGTAGCTGAGTGTATCACTTGGGCTAAGGTGTTGTCATTGATCTAATAAGTTGTCCTCCCTGGTATAATGAAAATGAGATTGCCTCAGAGAATTAGAATAGACTAAAAACCCAAAGATCAGCTCTATCTGGAAGATTGAAGTATTAACCCAGGAATTAAAACAAGGGCAGGACCAATGACAAAAGTAGAAATGAGAAGGCATTTAAAGAAGAGGCAAACACAGACTTCCACCCCACCAAAAGTAAACTCTGGGGAAAATGAGGTGGAAAAGACTGACAGTCGACCGTCTCAACACCCTAAACTGATAGCACAGGGGGGAAAAGAAAAGAACAACAGATAAATGAGGCATCTAGAAAAATTCAAAACAGAAATAATTTCCCAGAGATGGTGAGAACAGAGTAAAATAATTTCACATACTTATAAGGGAGGCATATAGGACTCCAACTATGATCACAAAAAACTACACCTAGACATATAATATTCAAGATCCCAGAAACCCAACAGAAGAATGAAATACTGAAAGCAGTTAGAGAAAACAAACAAATCACATGCAAAGCAAAGCCCATCAGAATCACAGCAGACTTTTCAACCCAAACCCTCAAGTCAAGGAGAGCCTGGAGTGAGGTGTATCAAGACCTCAAAGAAAACAACCTCCACCCTAGGCTGATGTATCCTACAAAACTCTCTTTCAAAATTGATGGAGAAATAAGATACTTGAATGACAAAGAACACCTGATAAAATTCATGAACACCAAACCAGCACTCCAAACACTTCTAAAAAATATTCTGGAAAAAGACAATGAAGACCACAACTCCGTAAGGGCCAACAGAGCAAATATACCAGGCAAGGCAAAATATTAAAGGGAGAGAGGGAAAAATAAAAAATAAAAGAACCAACAACAGGAAAATAACATGACAATGAAAAGTCAATACATAACAGTTGTGACCATCAGACAAAGAAGGCCATTACATCCTTGTAAAGGGAACAATACAAGAGGAAGAAATTAAATCATAAATATATATGATTTCCAAATACTAATGCCCCCAACTATACAAAACAAATATTAATGGATATGAAAAATGAAATAAGTACTTATACAGTTGTAGTGAGGTCCTCAATGCTCCATTGACACAAATAGATAGACCATCTAGACAAAAAACAAAAAAACAACAGAACTGAACCAAGTTCAGACTTAGTAGATGTCTACAGAATGTTCCACCCCACAGAATCAGAATGTACATTCATTTTAGCTGTTCAGGTGATCATTCTCCAAAATAAACCACATACTAGCTCATAGAACATGCTTAAGTAAATGCAGAGGAATTAAAGTGATCTCCTATATATTTATCTGACCATAGTGTAATTAAACTGAAGATCAATAGCCTAAGAAACTGCAATAACTTCACAAACACATGGAAATTAAATAACACCCTGCTGAACAACCATCGGGTCACAGAGGAAATTAAAGAAGAAATTAGATAGTTTCTACAGTTAAATGATAATGCCAGTACAACATACAGGAATCTATGGGGCACAAAGCAGTTCTACAGGGGAAATTCATTAAATGCCCCTACTAGGAAAACAGAGCAAGCTCAAATAAACAACATAATGCTAAACTTTAAGATTCTAGAAAAAGAAAAGCACAAAAAACATAAAGCTTGTACAAGGGAAGAAATTATAAAGATCAGAGCAGAAATTAATGCAATGGAGACTAAGAGAATAATACAAACAAAATCAATGAATTGAAGATTTGGCTTTTCAAAAGAATAAATAAAACCAATAAATCCTTAGCCACCCTTATCAAAAAAAGGAAAGAAAAGGCTCAAATTCATGGAATTAGGAATGAAAAAGGTGAAGTCACAACAGATCCAGGAGAAATCAAGAGGATCATCAGTACCTACTTTGAGAACCTGAACTCTAATAAAATGGAAAATGCAGAAAAAATGGACAGATTCCTAGATACATGTGAATTTCCAAAATTGAATGAAGAGACATAAAAAGTCTAAACATTCACATTACACTCAGTGAAATTGAAAATGTAATGAAAGTATTACCAGCAAATAAAAGCCCAGGTCCTCATGGCTTCACTGCTGAATTCTATAAGACATTTAGAGACGAACTTTCTCCACTACTCTTTAAATTTTTCAATGAAATTGAAAGGGAAGCGATACTTCCTAATCCATTCCTAGAATCAAGTGTTACTTTAATTCCAAAACCAGGGAAAGACCCAAACAAGAAAGAGAACTACAGGCCAGTCTCAATAATGAACATAGATGCAAAAATCCTCAATTAGATACTGGCAAAAACAATACAGAGGATTGTCAAGATCATACACCCTGACCAAGCTGGATTTATCCCAGGGATGCAAGGATGGTTCAACATACATAAATCAATAAATGCAATACACTACATCAAGAGAGTCAAGGGGCCCTGGGGATTTAGCTCAGTGGTTTGGTGGCCTGCCTTGCAAGCGCAAGGACCCGAGTTGAATCCCTGGTACCAAAAAGAAAAAAAAGAGAGTCAAGGACAAAAACCATAAGATCATCTCAATAGATGCAGAAAAATCATTTGACAAAGTTCAACACAAATTCATAATAAAAACCCTACAGAAAATTAGAATAGATGGTCTTTATTTCAACTGTATAAAGGCTATCTATGAAACAACAACAGCCAATAGAATTCTCAATGGTTAAAAACTGAAAACCTTCATGCTAAAATTAGGAACAAGACAAGGATGTCCACTACCACCACTCCTGTTCAATATAGTTCTAGAAACATTAGCCACAGAAATTAGACAAGAGAAAGAAATGAAAGGAATAAAGATAGAGAAGGAAGAAGTTAAACTGTCACTATTGGCTGATGATATGATACTCTACATAGAAGACCCAAAGAACTCATCAAATGACTTCTAGACTTAATTGACAGATTCAGTAAAGTACCTGGATACAAGGTCAACACTGAAAAATTGATAACAGCCTTCTTCTACACAAATAAAAGACTCACTGAGAGAGAAATTAGGGCAACAATTCCTTTCACAATAACATCCCCAAAATTGAAATGTCTAGGAATCAATCTAAAGAAGGAGACAAAAGACCTCTACACTGAAAATTACAACACTCTGAAAAAAGAGAAAGAAGTAGATATAAGAAGATGGAAAGACATCCCTTGCTCCTGAGTAAAAAGAATCAACATAATGAAAATGGCCATAGTTCCAAAACTTCTATACAGATTCAATGCAATCCTGATTGAAATCCCAACAGTATGTTTCAAAGACCTTGAGAAAACATTTAAAAAATTCATTTGGAACCAAAAGAGATCTAGAATAGCAAAAAACATTCTAGGCAACAAAGACGTGAGAGTGTGTATCACAATTCCCAACTTGAAACTATATTACAAAGCCACTATGATAAAAACAGCATGGAACAGGCAAAGAAACAGACCCCTGGATCAATGGAATAGATTAGAAAATGCAGAAACAACACCAGACATACTCAGCTACCTCATCCTTGACAAAGGAGCCAACCATCCTCACTGGACAAAAGAAAGCCTCTTTAATAAATGGTGCTGGAAAAACTGTATTTCAACTTACTGAAGATTAAAACTAGACCCATATCTTTCACTATGCACTAAACTAAAATACAAGTGGATTAAATATCAAATTTTAAGACCCAGGAATTTAGCTCAGTGGTTCTGCTGCCTACCTTGAAAGTTCAAGGACCCATGTTCAATCCCAGGTTTAAAAAAAAAAATCTAAATTTTAAAGCAGAAACACTAAACTTGCTGGAAGATAAGTTAGGTAGAAATTTTGAAGACATTGGTATAGGAAAAGACTTTATGAGCAAATTTTCAGTAGCATGGGAATTAGCATGAAGAATCGACAACTGGGATCTTATCTTTTTAAATAGCTACTGCACTTCAAGAGAAATCACCAACAGAGCTAAGAGACAACCTACAATGTGGGAAAAACATTTTACCAGCTGTGCTTCAGACAAACGTCTACTATCCAGAATATATAAAGAACTCAAAAAAACCAGACCCCCCCAATTTATAAAACCCAATTCAAAAATGAGCATCTGAAATGAACAGACATTTCTCAGGAAATGAAGTGAAAGAAGCCAGTGAGTGTATGAAAAAATGTTCAGTGTCACTGGTCATGCGAGAGATGCAGATGAAAACAACACTGAGATTCCACCTCACCCCAGAAAGAATGGCTGCTATCAAGAAATCAACCAAAAACAAATGTTGTTGGGTTGTGGGGAGAAAGGAACACTTCTTCCTTTTTGGTGGGAGTGCAGACTGGTGCAACTACTGTGGAAATCAATATGGATATTCCTCAAACAACTAGGATTACAAGTCCCATTTGACCCAGCCATCCCTCTGCTGGATATCTTTCCAAAAGAATTAAGAGAATCATACCACAGTGATACATGCACACCCATGTTTATAGCAGCACAATTTGCAGTAGCTAAAACTTGGAAACAACCTAATTACCCACCAACTGGAGATTGCATAAAGAAGATTTTTTAAAAATACAAAATGGAATACTACTCAGCCATAAAGATTGAGAAACTAGAGACACTTATATCTAAGTGGGTGCACATTGAGGCCATACTCTTAAGTGAAATTAATAGGACACACATATGTAAATACCAAATAGTTTCTCTGGTGGTAATCTAAAAGTGTAAATAAGAATCAAAATGTATAATTGATATTATGTAATAGGGAAAAATGTCTAAAGGTGTAGAGGAAGTGGGAGGGGTAGGGGAAAGCTAAGAAGGGAAAAGAAAAAATAAGAGAAAAGGAAAAAATGGAAACAAAGTCTCTGTAACTAGGGAAAGGTGGAGGGGTAAAGGGAGGGCAGGGGAATTGGGAAAAAATGAGAACCAAGATGGATTATGTAAAGGTGCATGATCCCAATGATGAATGTAACTGTATTGTATACCTAAAATGCACCAATAAAGAAAAAAGAAAAAAATGAATATTAGCATGTTCATTTGCCCTAAACTTTCCCTACAAGTTTAAACTATAACTTCTGATCCATTGTTCCACATTTTAAAATTTCTATTTCAAAATTTATTTGGTTCTTTTCCTTTTGAAGTAAAATTTACATACTTTGAAGTGCACACATCTTAAGGTACAATCTAGGCATTTTGAAAATTAGTATATACACCTATAACTCATATCCTTTTAAAAATTAGAATTCTTTCGGGCTGGGGATTTAGCTCAGTGGCTCCAGAGCCTGACTCACTAGCCCAAGGACCCAAGTTCGATCCCCAGTACCCCCGAAAAAAATATTAGAATGCTTTCATCATCTCAGAAAAATCTCTCCTGTGCTTTCCATTTAATTTTTCACTACAGAAACAGCAATTACTCTTTTTTTATCATCATATTTTATTTATTTATTTATTTATTTATTTATTTATTTATTTATTTAGTAGCAGGGATCGAACCACGGCCCTTGTGCTTGTGAGGCAGGCTGTGGAACCACTGAACTAAATCCCTGACCACGTTTTTTAAAGTATGGGACCATAGATTAGCTTTGCCTGTTGTCATAGTGATGGGCTATCACAGTACATATACCCTTAATGCCTGATTTCTTATTCTTCACATAATGCCTCTGAGAGTCTTGCACATTGTCAACGCATTTTTTATGTTATTAAGAGGTGCTCCATTTTTCGGTTGCACAAAAAGGAGCAGAAATTTAAATTTTGGTTCAGCATTTATTCTTCTATAGTTACTCCTTTCAGTATTTTTCCTAAGAAATGTTAACAGATCCAAAGTAAAAAGATATCCTCAACTTCTCTTCTAGAAGCAGTATAATATTAGCTCTTATTTTAGATTCGCACCTTCTTTAACAATTTTTATACATTTAAAAATAAACAATTGAGATTTGTGCTATTTTTCGTTTTCCTATACCTATTCACACATTTATAAGGGACTTGTGGAAAATGGTTGAATTTTCATTAAATTGCTTTATTGAATTAATCCAATGGATTTATCAAAATTCAGTTGGTACAACTCAAATATCCTGGACAAAACAAGAAAAGAAGTCTGTGGGGATTGAGAACCAAGACCTGTCACATAAAGGTAAAAGAGCCCAATGATGAATGTAACTGTACTGTATACCTAAAATGTACCAATAAACTCAATGAGAGGAAAAAAAAAGAAAAAAAAAAGTCTGAAAGGTGAAAATTAAAGAGGGGACAGCCTGGTGATATCCATTGATGAACTGTTAGGTACGTTACATATCTTGTACACTGTACAAACAATAGAATAAACAAAGAATTTACACATGTGTGACTTATTTATTTTATTTAGGAGTATATCCTCAATATGTATCCATTTTCCTTTGAATGAATCTAATTTCTCATGGCTGAGTAATATTCCATTTTATAGAAAAACCACATGTTCTTTATCCAGTTTCCAACTGACGGGAAAATGGGCTGTTTCCAAGTTTTAGCTATTACAAACTGTGCCACAATAAACATAGGTGCGCATAGAAGGATGGCTGGGTCAAATGGGACCTCTAATCACAGTTCTTTGAGGTATCTCCATATTGATTTCCACAGTGGTTGCACCAGTCTGCACTCCCATCAACAATGGATGTGTAAATACCGAATAGTTTCTCTGGTGTGAATAAACTATAATAGTGCATAAGATCCTAATGATATAATGGACAATGTGAAATAGGAAGAAAGGGGCTAAACGTGTAGGGAAAGTGGAAAGGGTAGGGGAGAGGTAATAAGGGAAAAGAAAAAAATATGAGAAAATGAAAAAATGGAAATGAAGTGTTTGTAAAGGGGGAGGAGAGGAGGGGTGAAGGGAGGGCACAGACAAGGGGAAAAAAACGAGAACCAAGACCTGTCCTGTAAAGGCACAAGATCCCAGTGATGAATCTAACTGTACTGTGTACCTAAAATGTACTAATAAACTCAATAAGGAAAAAGAAAACCACAGAAACACAGAAATCTTTTTTACATACTGGGTTAATTTCTTTTGAATATACATGCATAATAATGGGATTTCTGGATCACAGAGCAGGGTTTTTGTTTTGTTTTGTTGTGAGGAACGTTCATACCATTTTCTAGGTAGGTCAAGCACTTTACACTCCCACGAGCAGGATGGCAAAGTGGTCTCCTTTCTCCGTATGCTTGCCACCATTTTGTGTCTTCTTTCAGAGTGCAGCAACTGTAACAGATAAGAAGATACAACTCATTGGGGTTCTAATGTGAATTTCCCTGATGATGGATGAGATTGAGAAGTTTTTTCATGTACCTTTAGAAATTTGTATGTTTGCTTTTAATAAATTTCTATCCGTCGTTTGCCCATATTTTTAATATAGTGATTTATTTTCTTGCCATTAAATTGAGTTCCTTGCACATTTCAAATATTAATTGCCAATCAGTGTATTGTTTACATATATTTTTGACAATTCATAGATTATCTCTTCACTCTTATACTTGTTTCCTTTTGTATGCATAACATTTTTAGTTTGATGCAATCCCATTTGTTTGTTTTTCCTTTTGTTGCCTTTACCATAGTTGTGAACATTTTCACCTACTTTGCCTTCTATTTCTTCTAGAAGTTTCACAGTTTTCTGTGTTACATTTAAATATTTAATCCATTTTCAGTAGATAAAGGCATAATTTCATTCTTTTGCATGTGAATATCCAGTGTCCTAAACACCAGTTTTTTGGGATGCAGTACTTTCTCCATTATATGTTCTTGGCAACTTAGTTGAAAATTACTTGCTTATACCATGATCACTGTTTCATTTAAGTTTATGCATCTAATTTCAAGTTAGTAGCATACTACTTTGGATATTTTAGTTTTTTTAGTATATTTTCAAGTCAGCTGGTGTGATATTTCCAGCTTTTTAATTTTAAGTATTACTTTAGCTTTGGGAGTTTTTTTTATGCTTCCATGTGAATTTTTGTCTTTTTTCCTTTCTGTGAAGAATACTATTACTATTTTGATAGGGATTGTATTGAATCTACAGATCACTTTAGGTGGTATGGAAATTTCAGCAATATTAGTTTGTCCAATACTTCAATAGTCATTTATTTGTGTATTAAATTTCTTTTCTTAATACTTTAATTTTATATATAAATCTTTCACCTTCCTGGTTAAATTTACTCCTAAGTATAGTATTTCATAGTTATAAATTTAGTTGTTTCATTGAATTCTTTATGTTTTTCCTGGCAGTGTACAGAACCACTACTCATTTTTGTTTGTTGATTTTATACTCTGAAACTTTTCTGAATTTATTTATGTGTTCTAATAGTTTTGGGGTATCATATTTAGTTTTCTACATATATGTTTTCTGCAAACAGAGACAATTTCATAGCCAATTAGAGTCCTTTAACTTTTTTCTCTGACTCAAACCTCCAGTACTACATTGAAGATAATAGGTGAAAATAGGTATTTTTATCTATTCTAAATCTTGTGGGGGAAAATCTCAAATTTCTCTTGTATGATATTAGGTGTGCATTAGTCATCTGTGCAGCCTTCATTGTGGGGAGGAACACCTCGTCTATGCCTAACTCTTGAGGGTTTTTCATCACAAAAGGATATTGGATTTTATTAAATTTTTTTTTCTGCAACTATTGAAGTAATCATATAGCCTTTGTTGTTTATTTTGTTAATATGATGTGTCACATTGACCGATTTATGTATGTTGAACCATTCTTGCATCGGTAGGATGAATCATGGGAAAGTTTTTACAACGTGCTGCCAAATTTATAATCCTGTTGAATCGTTCCCTTTACTAATGTATAGTGACCAGCCTTGTCTCTTCTAACTCATTTTAGCTTTGAAGTTTTGTTTTTGTCTGTCTGTTTGGCAGGTAATAAAACCACTACCACTGCTTGTTTTCAGAGCCCTGCTGCATGGAATATTATTTTCCAGTCTATAGACTGGTTTTTGGTCTACAGTCTTCTCCTTTGATTAGATGAATCTCCTGAATTCAGCAGGCTCTTCACTGGATTCTGCATTTTGGTCCAGTCTGCCACTGGATATTGAGGTCATTTATATTGAGAGTTATTACTGAAAGGTATTGATTTATTTCCATCATTGTGGGGTTTTTTATTCACTATAAAAATGTTTTACTTCTTAGTTTAACTACTCACCTTGCTTGATACATTCCTTCCATCTAACTTGTTTGGCTTTGCTGTCTTTACTGTTTCTGGCTACAATATTCTCGAATAGTTTATGGAGTTCTGGTTTGGTGTTCATAATTCTATTAAGGTCTCTTTGCTACCTAAAGACCCATTTCTGCATCATTTTCGAAGTTGGTTTCACAGAATATGTTGGCCTGGGTTGAAATTTGTTTGTTGTTGTTGTTGTTGTTTTTAGGGCATGAAACACTTAGATCTCTCCTGACAGTTAATGATGGTGCTCAAGTATGCTATAATCCTAATGGGCTTGTTTTTATATCTGATTTTTTACTTTTTTCTGATAGTTTTTAAGATTGTTTTTGATGTATATCTGAGATTTTGAATATGATCTGTCATGGGGCACTTCTTTTATTGTAGCTATTTGGCATCCTGTACTACTTGATGAATTCCTTCCTCATATTTGAAAAGTTTTCTGTTGTGATTTTTATAAACAGATTTTTGTCATGTGTGCATTCTTCTAATTTCTAACACTAATTAGCCTTATGTTGGTTCTCTTAGCTACTGCTGGTAGCTATTTGATGATTTATTTTTCTTGCTTTCTTACTGTTTCCAGGGCTTCTCAGTGTATATCACTACATATTACCATTTTGTCCTCAATTTCTGAAACCCTATTTGGATTCTCAAGCCCACAGTGGTCATTTCTGTTGTGGGTGAATTCTGTAGAATCTTTCTCTTGCTGGGATTTCAATTTGAAACCTTTTTCTGGAGTCTGTGTTTGGTTAATTTGTCATTCATGTTTTAAATTTTAAAAGATCTTCCAATGTTTTATTTCTCCCATAACCATATTGGTCATTTTGCATGCTAGTTCACTATATTTTGGATTATGCCACCTTTGAACTCACTAAATTTTTTAGTTTCTCTTTAATCATTTCATACAGCTTAGCTGTATATTTGCTTTTTTCTCCATGGGAAAGTTGGTAGCCTTTGGGGGCTTTGTGTTGCCTTGATTTCTCTTTCTCTCTCTCTCTCTCTCTC